>NC_066530.1:14037931-14157931 GCF_024679095.1 Eriocheir sinensis
TCAATCCTTCTTTTCTTTCGTAATCCTTCTTTACTTTCCTCATTATTTTCTTCCTTTTCTTCATTCCATTATTTAGTTTTCTCCCATGTTTTGTTTCTTCCTTCTTTCCTTTTCCTTCTCTCCTTTTCCTTCGTTTTCTCCATTCTCTCCGTGTTTCCTCCTTTCTTCCCTCTGTCTCCTCATTCCCTTCTCCACTTTCTTCGTTCTTCCCTCTTTCTTTCCTCCATTCTTCCCTCCTTCTCTCCATTCCTTCCTCTTCTTTCCTCCATTTTTTCCCTCTTTCCTTTCCTCCATGTTTTCACTCTTCTTTCCTCTTTCTCTCTCTTTCCTATTTCTACTATTTCCACCATTCTTTATTATTGCTTCCTCTCCCCTTTTTATTTTTTTCCTTCTTCTCATCATTCTCTTCTTCCTCTTTCATCCATCTTTCCCTTCTTCCTCCCCTTCCATAAATTTATCTTCCTCATTTATCTCTATCTCTTCCTTAATTCTCTGGTTATCTACTCCCATTGTTCTCTCTCTCTCTCTCTCTCTCTCTCTCTCTCTCTCTCTCTCTCTCTCTAATCCTTTCCATTACGCTGTTCTGTCCATTGTCGTTCCTCATCCTCTTCCTCCTCCTCCTCTTCCTCCTCTTCCTCCTCCTCCTCTTCCTCCTCCTCTTCCTCTTCCTGCATTATCTTAGATGGTCCTTTTACGTCCTTTTCAGAATTACGTCCCTTTGTTAAGAGAGAGAGAGAGAGAGAGAGAGAGAGAGAGAGAGAGAATTAAATTACAGATGACATGATTTAAACTATATCTGGCTGCTTACATATGAGAGAGAGAGAGAGAGAGAGAGAGAGAGAGAGAGAGAGAGAGAGAGAATCAGAATCAGAATCAGAATCAGAAACTTTATTTCCATTTTATACAATGGTTATTCTTTACAGGCTTAAAACTATTGATCATAGAGAAATAAATTTACAGAAATAAATCTTGTAAATCATGTAAAACAATATATGATAAAATTTAATAAGAAAATTTAGAGTTAGTATCTAGGACATTATATCGTCATTAAATATGCTAATAAAATAAATATTTGATCATCTTATATAAATGTAAGAATAGTCCTTGAAACACTAATATTAGAGGTGAAAAGAGAGCAGTACACCGGGGACTAATGAAAGGACCAAATTAAGTTTACGTGTTTGTTTTTGAAAGATCGAGGCGACAGGTTTGAGTGAAAGTGCGTATGTGCGTTTGTTTGTTCTCTCTCTCTTTCTCTCTCTCTCTCTCTCTCTCTCTCTCCTCTCCTCTCCTCCTCCTTTCTTCCTCTCTTCTCCTCCCTCTCCCCCCCTCTCTTGAATTCATGGAGAGGTTTAATTCCCAGAGAGAGAGAGAGAGAGAGAGAGAGAATAATGGGAAAGAATAACACGTTGAAACAGCCATTAATTTCTGTGTGTGTGTGTGTTTTTTCGTGTTTGGAGATTAATTAAACGCCTCGGAAATATATGTTCATGAATGTTTACTATGAAGTGATTTAGTTAGTATGCGGAACATATAAATGTTTTGAATTGTGTGATATGTTTCGTTTTGCTCTCTCTCTCTCTCTCTCTCTCTCTCTCTCTCTCTCTCATTCTCTTTTCGTTTATCCTCTCAGTCTTCCCTCTTTCCTTCTTTCCTTCATTCATTCTTTTTTTTTTCATTCATTTTTTCTCATAACATTAAACAACAACAACAATAACAACAACAACAACAACAACAACAACCTAAAAATTGCGCCTCACATTGCTCTTTTAACCCTCTGACGAGATGAAAAAGAAAAAAAAGTGAAAAACAAGAACGCAACACTACCTCTTTTCTTCACAACGTTTCTGAGAGAGAGAGAGAGAGAGAGAGAGAGAGAGAGAGAGAGAGAGATTTTGATTTGATTTAAAATGTTTATTGACATATTTACAACCAAAAGGATGGGGCAGATACCTACTCCCACCCTACAATTTCAGTGAGAGAGAGAGAGAGAGAGAGAGAGAGAGAGAGAGAGAGAGAGAGAGAGAGAAATAAAAGAAAGAAAGCGAGTTTTAAAATAGGAGGTACTCACCATAGTTCCTTAAAAACCTGAAATACCCAAGAAAAAAAAGCTCAAGGTTTAGCCAAAAAGAAAAAAAAAGAAAAGAAAAAAAGCGAGTAGTGGAAGGCGAATCAAATTCTTCCCGGGGAGTCTTGGGTGACAAACAGAGGCCAAGGGAACAACACAGCGGGGGGTGGGGGAGAGGAGGGGAAGGAGGGGGAAGAGGGGGGACATAGAAGAGTGTGAGGGCGAGACAACAGATATTGGCTTCGGGGGATGAGAAGGTCGGACGAATGGGTTTTCTTGGGCGACACAAAGAACGCTGTTTTCTGCCGATCCCCCCTCCCACGCCTCCTATTTACAAAGGTCAAAAAGGAGATTAATTGGGTTTTAATGAGTGTTCTTTCGCATTCATGGCACAGAAGAAGAGTCAAACCACCACCAGGGTTATAAAACTATTAGTGAAAATACCCAGAACGTCCACGAAAGCCGAGATGTTTAAGAATTAGGCGAAACAAAGAACGGCAGCGCGAGGAAAGGCGGGGAAAGGCGGAGCACAAAGAGGAAGGCGATGAGGTGGAAGAGTAGGCGAGGGAAGAGAAAGAGGTATAAGGAAAGGGAGAAAACTAACCCAGAATAAGAGGGAGAAAGTATGCGAGCGAAAAGAGAGGTAGAAGAGAAAGTTAGTGAGTAGAGAGAGACGTAGAAAAGAAAGCGAGAAAAGAGAGTAGAAAAGAAAGTAAGAGAGGGAAAAGAAAGAGGCATTAGGAAAGGGAGAAAGCGAGATCAGAAAAAGAGGGAGAAAGTATGCGAGCGAAAAGAGAGGTAGAAGAGAAAGTTAGTGAGTAGAGAGAGACGTAGAAAAGAGAGCAGAAAAGCGAGTAAGCAAGGGAAGAGGCAAATAGATAAGGAAGATTGATAGAGAAGTACAAAGTAAGGAAGCGAAAAGAAAATGACCGAAGAAAGAGAGGTAGAAAGTAAGCAAGAAAATAGGATAGAAAGTAAGGAAGCGAAGACAAGGATACAAAGGAAAGTGACCGAAGAAAAAGAGGTAGAAAGTAAGCTTGAAAATAAGATGGAAAATAAGGGAGCGAAGAAAGAAAGTTAGAAAATAAGTCAGCGATGAGACGAATAGAAAACAAAGTAGTGTGGAAGAGGGGCGCAGGAGGGGTGGAGGCATGCAGTTAGAACGTTCAGAAGAGCAGTCAGCATGGAAATATCGATAGAAGAATGAAAGAGAGGCAACAATGCGGTAGAGTTTAGAGATGAGACCAATAGAAAGTGTGCAAGGGGGCCGCAGGAAGGGAGGAGGCATGAAAATATCGGTAGAAGATAGAGAGGCAATTTCAACAATGCGGCGGCGTTCGATAGCTAGAAGACTGTCAGCAAGAGGAAAGAGAGAGAGAGAATAAATGATATAAAGAAGAAAAAAGAAACTAAGGAAGCGAAGAAAGAGAAAAAGAAGAAAATAAAAAAACTGGTGAGGAAAACAGAAATTAAACGAAAGGAAAGGAAAGGAAATGTTAAGAAAAAAAAGCAAGAAAAGGGAATACAAGAAAGAAAGGAAGAAAGATTAACAAAGACAATGAGAGAGAGAGAGAGAGAGAGAGAGAGAGAGAGACCAGTAACCCCCACCTGTACACGAGAGAGTATTCGATCCACGTCATTGGAGTTATAAAGTCACATCAGAAACCGTCACGCGAAATTGAGTTCCTTCGAAGCGAGAAAGTTGACAGAAATGATTTACACTCGTCTCTCTCTCTCTCTCTCTCTCTCTCTCTCCCGAAACCCCTCTCATACGCTCCTTTCGTCAACACATAATCCATTTTCTTCTTCAAAAACTTTCAAGGCAAACTATATTAAACTCACCAATGGACCTTTTTCTGACCGCTAACAACCTAGCATTCATTTTTCCCCACCACTAATTTTCCTATCTAATTTCACGCGTAACTTACCACCGCTTCCTCATACGCCTTCCCACACCTATTCAGCTTCTGTCAGTACCTACGCGCTGCCCTTCCGCCTCCGTGAATGTCAATAAGAGCTGTTTATATGCTGTGAAAGGAAGTTGTGTGTGTTTCGGACAGAGGAAAGTTGGAATAAGGTGGTTTAGAGGGAGAGTTTTTTTATTAGAGTTTTCCATAGCGTATCAGTCCATTGTATGTGAGTTAATGACTGGAGAGAGAAAGATGAAGGTACTGAAGATAGATAGATATAGATAGGTAGGTAGTTAGTGAGATAGATAGATAAACAGATATAGAGAATGAAATAGAGATAGCGTGTCTGTTGTTTGTTTTTGGAAAGAGAACTAGAAAAGAGAGAAAAATGAAGGGCTGAGATAGACAGATAGATGAATAGAGTGAGGTGGGAAAGGTAAATAGAAGAGGAAATATAACTTAGTGGTAAAAAAAGAAAAAAAATGAGTGTAAAAAGAAAACAAATTGTAAGAAAGAGGAGGAAAGAAAGAAAGAAAGAAAGAAAGAAAGAAAGAAAGAAAGAAAACGGCGAAAAATCAAATGAAACAAAATAAACAAAAATGAATTAACGCAGAGAGAGAGAGAGAGAGAGAGAGAGAGAGAGAGAGAGAGAGAGAGAGAGAGAGTTTTGAGGGGTGGGGTGGGGGGTGGGGGGGGGCAGGCGTAATGGATTCCCCCACTCTCACAGATGATCCTGGTTATTGTGTTTGTAAAAATGATGAATGGTTGAGCTTCCTATCATGGGTGGGGGCATTAGTTTCTCTCTCTCTCTCTCTCTCTCAATTAAGCTAAAGACATTGCAAAAGAAAGAGATAGCAATGGAATTAAAACTGAAATAAAGAAATAAAGATATACAAATAAATAGAAGAAAGGGAATAAAACTGAGAGAGAAAAAAGATATATATAAACAAAAGAAAAAAAATTAAACCCAAAAGAAGGAAATAGGAAAGAAATATAATAGAAAAAGAAACAGAAGGAAGCAGTTTGGCGTGAAAGGTCGAAATAGAAAAAAAGAACTGGACTAAAGTGAAATAAATAAATAAAAATAGAAATGTAATAGAAATATGAATGAAAGAAAGGAAAACATAACTGAAAGAAAAAAGGTAGAAGAAATAGACTAAAAAATAATTAGAACTGAAGGGAAGCGAAAAGAAGAGAAAACAAACAAACAAACGAACAAACTGGAAAGGAAGAAAAAAAAAAGAGAAACGCCAAAAAAAAAAACAACAACAACCCGCGAACAAAAAAGAAAAAAAAAGAATTGTAAAGAAGAAAAAAAACGAAAACACCCAAACCGGACAGAAGGAAAAGCAAAAGAAAGCAAAGAAAACAAGACCAAAAAACACCAAAAAAAAATTAAAAAAATCGAGCCAACAGAAGAAAAACAAACAAACTGTAAAGAAAGAAAAAAAGGAGCAAAAAACACCAAAAACAAAAATAAACACAACAAACCAAAACAAAATCAGGTGGACACCGCAGGAGGAAAAATCTACCTCCGTAACCCACCTCAATTACTTTTATTTTTCATCTAAAACCGCGAACTTTAAGCTTCCCTTCCTCATGAATACTAAACAAGGCTCCGTGTGTGTCACCCTCCGCGCCGCCACGAAGGGGAAAGGAAAGGAAATGAAGGGCGGAAAAGGAAAGGTGGAGAAGTGAGGGTAAAAATTAGGTGGGAAGAAAAGGGAAATGAAGGGCTGAAAGGGAAGGGAAAGGGAAGGTAAAAGGAAGGAGCTGGGAAGGAAAGGAAATAAAGGTGTGAAAAGGAAAGGGGAAAAAAGGGAAAAGGTAGGGACGGAAAGGGAAGGTAAAAGGAAAGAGCTGGTAAGGGAAGGGAAATAAAGGGTGGGAAAGGGAAAGGAGATAAAGGGTAGACAAGGGAAGGGAATAAAGGGCGGAAAATGGAAGGGAAGGGAATAAAGGGCGGGAAAGGGAAGAGAAAAGGAAGGAGATGTAAGGGAAGGAAAAAGGGAGAAAGGAAAAGAGAAGGGAAAAAAGAAAGAATGAGGAAATAAGGAAAGGAAAAGGAAGGTGCGGAAAAGAGAAGAGGCAGAAAAAGGAAGAGAAAGGGAAGGGGCGGAAAAGGGAAGGGAAAGGAAGGTGCGGAAAAGAGAAGAGGCAGAAAAAGGAAGATAAAAGGAAGGGAGGAAAAGGGAAAAGAAAAGGGAAGAGAAGAAAAAAGAAAGGAAAAAAAGGAAAGGGGAAGGGAAATGGAAAGGAAAAGGAAGGGGCGGAAAAGAGAAAATAAAAGGAAGGGACGGAAAAGTGAAGGAAAAAAGGAAGGGGGAGAAAAGGGAAGGGAAAGAGAAAAAGGGAAAGGGGAAAAAGGAATAAAAAAGGGTTTGGGAAGGGAAGAGCGAAGATGGAAGGGAATAAAAGGGCGGAAAGGGTCTCATTGCCTTAGTGATGAGGTCGTTTGTTGTCTCTTATCAGCTGTTTTGCCTGGCGGAAGGTGGTTGTGGGTGGGAAGAGTTTTTTTGTTGTTGTTTTGTTGTTTTCTTTGTCTCTTTTTTTCTTTCGCATTACTTTTCATTTATTTCTTTATTTTATTTTATTTTTATTTCTATTTCTTATTTTTTTCTTACGCTTTACTTTTCCATTTTTATTTTTATTTTAGTTTTTGATTTTATCTTTTTTCTCTATTTCTTATTTTTCATTTTCTTTACTTCTCCTTTATTTATTTCACTTTAGTTTTTTTTAATTTTTTTTTCTGTTTCTTATTTTTCTGATGCTTTACTTTTTCTTTATTTCTTTCATATAATTTTTTCTTCTTTTCTTTCTGTTTCTTATTTTTCTAACGCTTTCCTTTTCCTTTATTTCTTTCATTTGTTTTTGTTTTCGATTTTTTTTATATTGCTTATTTTTCTTTCGCTTTACTCTTCCTTCATTTCTTTCATTTCAGTTTCTTTTCTTTTCTTTTCTTTTTTTTTGTATTGTGTGGACGGATTTGTCTTTTTTCTCTTTGTTTCGTTTTTTACCTTTTATTTTTTTCTTTCTTTTTTCTTTTTTTTCTTTTTTTTCTTTATCTTTTTTTTCTTGTTGAGGATTTTTAAGTTATGAGTTGGAAAATCTTTTTTTTCCTCTATATTTTTATTATTATTTGTCTTCTATTTCCTTCTTTATTTATTTTTACTCCATCCTCTTTTGCCTTTTTTTTCTCTCTGTCTTTTCATTTCATTTCGTTTTCTTTATTTTTTTTTACTTCATCTTTTGCCTTCTTTTCTTCCTTTGTCTCCTCATTCAATTTCGTTTTCTTTCTTTTTTTTTTACTTGATCTTCTTTTACATTTTTTTCTCTCCGTCTCTTTTTATTCAATTTCCTTTTCTTTCTTTTTTTACTTCATCTTCTTTTACATTTTCTTTCTCTGTTTGTCTCTTTTCATTCAATTTCGCTTTCCTTTCTCTCCTCTTTATCTTTCTCTATTTCTTCTTGAGTGTGGCCTTGAATGCTTAATAAGTTCTTCTATTTACTCTGTTTCCTCTCTGTAACTTTTATTTATTTCTCATTTATCTTCTTTTAATTAATTTTCCTTTATCATTCTTTCTTTCTTGTTGAGGACAGCGTTGAATGTGTAATGAGTTCTTGTATTTCATCTTCGTCTCCTTTCTCTTATTATTTTTCCTCTCTCTTTGCTATTCTTTTCATTGTATTTTATTTTCTCTATATTTTTCTTTCTTTCTTTTTGAGTTGGGGAATGTGTGGATAAATATTAGCGTTATTTTTTCCGTTTTTTCCTTTTATTTTTCTTGTTTTCTCCTTTATTTGCTTCCTCAACGAAAGAATGGACAGAAAATAAACAGCAAGGAAGCGAAAGAGAAGCCAAAAAGAGACCCGAAAAATAAAAGAAGGCAATGGAAGGAGAAGCAAGAAACCGAAGGAGGAGGAGGAGGAGGAGGAAACAGGACACTGGAGGAGAGCCAACAGGTGGTCGTCAGGTGAAGGCCAAACAACACAACAAGTGGCCCAGCGGACAGGTGAAATATACAGCTGAACAAGGCCCTTCACCGACCCTTTACCCTTCCCTTCCCTTCCCTTCCCTTCCCTTCTTTTCTCTTCTCTTCTCTTCTCTTCTCTTCCCTGCCCTGCTCTGCCTTCCCTTCCCTTCCCTTCCCTTCCCTTCCCTTCCTTTCCCTGCCCTCCCCTGCCTTCCCTTCCATTCCCTTCTCTTCTCTTCTCTTCTCTTCTCTTCCATTCCCTTTCCTTCCCTTCCTTTCCCTGCTCTGCCCTGCCCTGCCCTGCCTTCCCTTCCCTTCCCTTCCCTTCCCTTCCCTTCCCTTCCCTTCCCTTCCCTTCTTTTCTTAATCTCCTTTCATTCTCTTTTCCATTCCTGTGTTTTTTTGCTTGAGTTGGCTTGGACATGTTCGGAGTCTGGGAGATGCTGGGTATATCAGGAGAAGGATGCCGGAGATGGTTTGGACAAGTATTGAGGAGGAGAGATGCTGTTTTTATCGGGAAAAGGATGCTGGGGATGGAGGTGCCAGGCAAGAGGTGAGGAGGAACACGCAGGCGGCTGGAGTGACAGAGAAAGATGAAGAGAACAGGAATGAGAGATGGAAACGGATATCCACTATACCGACCTCTAACGGAAACAGCCGAAAGGAGAAAGTTTTAATTTTAGGTGGTACCCAAACTATTACTGTAAACCTAGAAACGTACCTAATATATCAACAGCAGAAAGAGAATTATATCAAAATGAGGGAAAGGGAGAAAAAAGAAATCGAATAATCTCTTTTGCATATTTTAGTTTCCAGGTGAATGTGAAAAAAAAGAAAAATATAAGAAAAACGAATTCGAAAATGTACAAAAATAAGGAAAAATGCAGATGAAAGCTTTCGAAAATACTGGTATAAATAGAACACACACACACACACACACACACACACAGGTATCCTGACTATGCACCTCTTCAAGCGTCGCTTGACAACCTTCAGGCATGGACGGTTGACAACAGTGCCACTATCAACCACACCAAGACCATGGTGATGCACGTTTGCACGTCCAAGAGAGATGTGCCACCTCCGCTGCTGTCTATTGGCTCACACCACCTCCAGGTCGTCCAGTCCACCAAACTACTCGGCATCACTGTGGACTACCAGCTCAACTGGAAGCTCCACGTCTCCAACACCGTCAGAGCAGCCTCCTACAAGCTGTACATGCTGCGTAGACTCAGAATGCTGGGGGCACCGGCTGCTGAGCTGTGCAGTATTTATACATCATTCATACTGCCAAAGTTAATGTATGCCTCCCCGGCGTGGTCATCGTCCCTTACCCTCACCCAACAACAGCAGCTTGAGAGGGTTCAAAAGTGGGCATTCAGGGTCATTTTAGGCCCTGACTACCACACCTACGACAATGCCCTGGCCACCCTGAGTCTCCCGAGGCTCTCTGACAAGCACCAGGACGCCCTCAGAAAATTCGGAATCTCCCTGCTTCACCATCCTCGCCACCGCCACCTCCTGCCATCCGACGCGCCTCCTCCCACCCGCTTCACCAGACACCACAACAAACTCAACCCCTTCAGAGCGCCGCGAACCGACCGTTACAAACGTAGCGCAGTGCCCGCGATGGTGCGGATGATAAACAATGCCCAGTGACAGTCATACCCAAAGGGCCGGTGGAGATTAGCACCTCGCCGCCACCCTCTAAGTGCCCCTTCCCCCCACCCTCCCTCTCCCTTATGTCACTATTTATAGCTCTCCCAAACCCCCCCCCACCCTCTCCCTCCCTCTAGTGTAGCCAATTTACTATTAGTTTCTTGTACTTTTAATTTGTATATTTTCAGCCTATCGGCTGACTTACCTTAATAAACATATTATTACACATTACACACATATTATGTATTACACACACACACACACACACACACACACACACACACACACACACACACACTGAAAAAAATAACTAACGTGCCAAAAACAACTCGTGGGGAACCGAAGCAAAAATACGAGCAGTGTGTGTGTGTGTGTGTGTGTGTGTGTGTGGTGAATACTTGCATTCTTTTGACTTTTTTTAGACAAGAAGAACTGTCAGAAAGGAATAGAGAATTTTTTTAACTCACGTGATCACTACTACTACTACTACTACTACAACTACTACTACTACTACTACTACTACTACTACTATCATTATTGCTATTTTCGTCATTTTAATTGCTCTCGTTATTTTCTTGCAGATGAGCACGCTTTTCTAATGGCGTCGCTGCTGAAAGCTTCCCATCGTCATCTACTCTCGTTCATGGCGGACAAATTCGTGAGTGTTAATTATATACCTTTATGTACTCTACTTGTTATTACTTCTATTTGTTTTTTTTATTATTTCTTTTCTTTTTATGTTTTACAGCTCTTTTTTAATCGGTCTCTTTCGTTTTTTTTTTTTTCTAGTCGATGTTAATTAGATATGTTTTTTTATTAGCTATTGTTTTTTTCTTCTCCTGTCTCAGTTTTATGTGTGCCCTGTTTTTTTTTTTAATTATTTTTAGTTTGGTTGTTTTCGTTTTTTTTTGTGTGTGTTGTGAAGTTCGCCATCGTTATCTTTTTTTTTGTAATCCCTATGAATATATATTTTTTTTACAATGTTTTTTTTCTGTTTCATAGTCGCCGAGTTATCCCAAAGAGTTCTTCGTTCTTTTCCTCCTAAACAATTTCGTCTTCTTCTTTTTCTTGATCATCTTGTGAATAGTTACGTACATATATTTTTCCAACATTTTTCACCAACTGAGCCTAGTAACAAATCCTCCATTCTTTCAAAACTTTAATATTTCGTCTTCAACTTTGCTTCTTTATTTCCGCGAACGTGTTTACAATAAATTTTTTCAGCATTTTTTCATCAACTTGGTCCTAAACATTATAGTGTCTGAAACCTGATGGGAAGTTATTCATTCTTGCCAACTTTAAAAAACTTCATCTTCAAATTTTCTCATATATCTTCACGAGAATATTGACGCTTTTTTTCCCAATATAGTTTGTCATTGATTTGGTCTTAATGTTTAAATTCATTCTTCTTCCCAACTTTAAATATTTCATCTTCAGCCTTCCACCTTTATCATCACGAGCATATGGACGTATCTTTGTTTTCCTAATATAGTTTGTCACTGATTTGGTCTTGATGTTTAAAGTTTCTGGACTTGGTAACAAATTCATTCTTCTCCCCAACTTTAAATATTTCATCTTCAACTTTCCACCTTTATCATCACGAGCATATGAACGTATCTTTGTTTTCCTAATATAGTTTGCCACTGATTTGGTCTTGACATTTTTTGAATTTTGACTTGGTAACAAATTCATTCTTCTTCCCAACTTTCAATATTCCGTCTTCAACTTTTCTCCTTTATCTTCACGAGCATATGGACGTATCTTTGTTTTCCTAATATAGTTTGTCATTGATTTGGTCTTGACATTTTTAGATTCTGGACTTGGCAACAATTTTTTTTTTCTTCTTCCCAACTTTCAATATTCCGTCTTCAACTTTCCTTCTTTATCTACGCGAGCATATTGACGTATCTTTGCTTTTCCTAATATAGTTTGTCATTGCTTTGGTGTCGACATTTTTAGATTTTGGACTTGGAAACAATTTTTTTTTCTTCTTCCAAACTTTCAATATTCCGTCTTCAACTTTTCTCCTTTATCTTCACGAGCATATTGACGTATCTTTGACTTTTCCTAATATAGTTTGTCATTGATTTGGTGTTGACATTTTTAGATTCTGGACTTGGTAACAATTTTTTTTCTTCTTCCCAACTTTCAATATTCCGTCCTCAACTTTTCTCCTTTATCTCCACGAGCATATTGACGTATCTTTGCTTTTCCTAATATAGTTTGTCATTGATTTGGTGTCGACATTTTTAGTTTTTGGTCTCGGTAACAAACTCTTTCTTCTTCCCAACTTTCAATATTTCGTCTTCAACTTTTCTTCCTTTATCTCCACGAGAATATTGACGTATCTTTGTCTTTTCCTAATATAGTTTGTCATTGATTTGGTGTTAACATTTTTAGTTTCTTGACGTGGTAACAAATTCATTCTCCTTTCCAATTTTAAATATTTCGTCTTCAACTTTTCTCTTTTATCTTCGCGAGAATATTCAAGTATTTTTTCTTTTCCAATACTTTTTCATCACTTTGGTCTTAATATTTATAATTTCTGAGCAATATAATGCATCTTTTGATTTATTTCTGTATCCCTTTTAAAGTATTCGGGTAGTTCTTTGTGTTTCCAATTTATACGTGATATTTACTATTTCTTACAGTAATAAATTCTTCTTCTTTTTTTCCAACCATAATATTTCATCTTTAGTTATATGGATTTGTGTTCTTGGGATCATATTCATACTATTACACTTTTTTTTCAGTTTTTCATAGTTTAGTCATTTATCATATTTCCTTTTTTTCTGTTTTTGATTCCACACTTTTTCTTCTTTTCAACTTTTTGTTATGTTTCCTTTTTCCTTTTTCTTCGTTTCCAGAGATAAAATAACCTTCCCTGCCTTGCCCTGCCCTACACGTTCTTGGTCTGCCCTACCCTACCCTATCTTTCTTCGTGTTCCCTTTAATTTTCCCTATTATCTCATCTCTTCTATTCCTCTTCCTTCCGTTCCCTTCCTTTTCCCTCCCATCCCTTTCCTGCCCTGCCCTGCCCTGCCCTTCACGTCCTTGCCCTGCCCTACCTTACCTTATCTTTTCTTCGTGTTCCCTTTCCTTTTCCTTTTTATGTCATCTCTTCTACTCCTCTTCCTTCCTTCCCTGCCCTGCTCTGCCCTTCACGTCCTTGCCCTACCCTACCCTGCCTTTCTTCGTGTTCCCTTTAATTTTCCTTATTATCTCATCTCTGCTATTCCTCTTCCTTCCTTACGTTCCCTTCCGTTCCCTTCCGTTCCCTTCCTTTTTCCTCCCTACCCTTGCCGTACCTTCACTTCCCTTTCCTTCCTTTCCCTCCCACGTTAAAAAAAAAATATACTGTTCTCTATTTTTCCTTTTATCTACAAGCATATTTTTCGTCTTTTTACTCAGGATTACGAAATACATGCGTGCGCTAAAACGTACCTTCCTTTTTCCTTCAGTCTGCCCTTGAAATCGTACCCACTGCATTGCGCGATATTTTCTCATCCACGGCGTAAAAATGTCCGCATGTTATTCTTCCCACTACGCGGTTTTATAGTTTTTATGCAATTTTTTTTATGTGTTGGTGTTCAGGTTTTATTTTATTTTTCCTTCAGAACTCGGTCATGTGGTGTTTTTCTTTATAGCCTTCTAGTTTTTTTTCTTTAGTCTCGTGTTACAAAAAAAGGTCGTATATGTGTTTTAATGTATTTTTGTTGTTCTGATTTCTTGCATATTTGATTACTGATTTTATTGTGACATTTATTCTGTTTTTTTTCTTTATAGCCTACTAGTTTTTTTTTCTTTAGTCGTGTTACAAAAAAAGGTCGTTTTTGTATTTTAATGTATTTTTGTTGTTTTGATTTCTTGCATTTTTGATTATTGTTTTTTTGGGAACATTTTTTCTACTTCTTTCATTCATTTTTTTATATTTTCCGTTTTTTTGTCTTAGTTTTCGTATGTTTGTCTCGCATCTTTTTGTCTTCTTTTTCTTCTTGTTCTTCATCCTCCTCCTTTTTTCATCTATTTTATTCTATTTCCTTCCTTCATTTTTATATATTTTCCGTTTTTTTGTCTACTTTTCGTATGTTTGTCTCGCTCCTTTTTGTCTTCTTCTTCTTGTTCTTCTTCCTCCTCCTTTTTCATCTACTTTTCTTCATCATCTTCATCATCATCACCATCCTCTTGTTTTTGCTCTTGTTTCGGTTATTTTTGTTGTCGCTGTTCTTCTTCATCTTCACCATCATTGTCTTCCTCTTCCTCTTCTTCCCCACCAAGTCAATTAAAAAACAAAGCCAAGCGAAGCCTTCTAATTAAAGTTCTCAGGGAAAGGAAGAACGTCACACAGTAGCCACCACCACCATCACCATCACCACCACCATCACCACCACCGCCACCACCACCACCACCACCACCATCACCACCACCACCACCACCACCACCATCAGGTCACGTGGGTCCGGTGTTTTCTTTCTCACCTGAGCCGCGCAGGTACTCGTTGATCACGTGTCTTACCTGTAGAGTAGGTGAAAGGAAGTTGACGGAACGTGTACGTGTATTTTCTGCGTCACGAGTCGAGTGTTTGTATAGAAGAGGAGGAGGAGGAGGAGGAAGAGGAGGAGGAAGAGGAGAAGGAGAAGGAGAAGTGTGTATAGAGGAACGATCAATTGTGTTTGTGTATGTGTGTGTGTGTGTGTGTGTGTGTGTGTGTGTGTGTGTGTGTGTGTGTTTGTAGAAGATTAAGTCGTATTATGCAGACTTTTCTTTTATTCTTGAGTTTTTTTTATGTTTGAGAGAGAGAGAGAGAGAGAGAGAGAGAGAGAGAGAGAGAGAGAGAGAGAGAGAGAGAGAGAGAGAGAGAGAGAACCACCATTCTCCTTAACTATACATCTTTAATGTGTAAGAAAAAAATAAATCACACTCTCCAATTTAATCCCTCACATAGCCTACTAATTAAATCACCACCACCTGTAATTATCTCCACCTTAGCAGCCTCTTAAGGAACAATAATTAATGTCTCAGTGGGTCTTGATGAGGGGGACTTGTATAAAACTTCCACATAGGGGGCAGCACCGTCGCCGACTTTACACGCCTTCTGTCTGTCTGTCTGTCTGTCTGTCTGTATATATGCCTGTCTGTTGGCGTGTCTTGAGGCGAGTCGCTTTCTTCATACAGAGACAAATAGATAGATAGATAGATACTGTAATTCGATATTCTGAAAAATTCTGCACTTTTATTAATTAGAAGTAAAATAAAAATCATGAATAAAGAAGTATAAAAAAAATCAATAAAACGAGGAAAATACGAAAAAAATCACTGTTAATGGGAAGTCAAATGAAATGCAATAACACCATCAATAAAGAAAATAGAAATAATCAAAACGAAAATACTAGAAAAATACCCCAATAACCAGAACCCAAATCAAACAAACTAACCAAGACAAGAAACATAAAAAACAATAAAACAACAGTACTGAAAACAGTCTCCCAGTAACTTTTTTTTTTACAACAAAGGAGACGGCTCAAGGGCACAAAAAAAGGAAACAATAATAAAAAAAAATCCCGCTACTCCTTAACTACAATCTCGATAAACCAAAATATAGAAAACAAAAACAATAAAAAATCAAGTTCTAAAAAAATATTCCCCAGTGAATAAAATCTCTCTACAAACAAACTTCACCGTGAATAAACTTTGCGAACCTCATAAAGTTTGTCCCCGGTAATTAAGCACAACTATTTACGCTGAAGGTTAATTAATGATAAGCCAACATTAGAGTAATTTATGGGACGGCTATTAAATGAACTCAAAGGGCGTCCGTCTGTCTGTCTGTAAGAGAGAGAATCATTTACGTTCATTAATATAGTTCAGGGTTTGTTTTCTTATGATATTTAGAGGAGGAGGAGGAGGATGGAGAGGAGGAAGAGGAGGAGGTGGAGAAAGAGGACGATAAAGAGTAGGAGTAAGAGGAATAAAGATTGAAGAGGAAAAGAATGAAGAGGAGAAAGATGAAATGCAAGTAGAAAATAAAAAGAGTAGGTAGAAGAAGCAGATGGAAAAGGCGATAAGAGAGGAAGAAAAGGAGGAGAAGGGAAATGATAAGAAAGGTAAAATTTGAAAGAAGGAGGAAAAAGAGGTGTAGGAGAAGGAGGAAGAGAAACAGAACAAAAATATGATGAAGGAGGAGGAAAATGAACAGTAAAAGAAATAGAAAGAGGAAGAGAAGCAAATGAACATAGGAGGAGGAGGAAGTGGAGGAGGGGGAGGAGGAGGAGAATACTAAGGAAACAAGAAAAAAAATAAAGAAGGAAAAGGAGGAATAAGAAGAGAAAATGAACGAGAAGGAGATAGACGAGGATGAGAAAGAGAAAAAACAGAAGCAGGAGGAGAAGCAAATAAACGTAGGAGGAAGAAGAAGAAGAAGAAGAAGAAGAAGAAGAAGAAGAAGAAGAAGAAGAAGAAGAAGAAGAAGAAGAGGAGGAGGAGGAGGAGGAGGAGGAGGAGGAGGAGGAGGAAGAGGAGGAAATAATTATCCATTTCAACGTGACGGAAGGACATACTCGGCTCGTTAACTTTAAATATATCTCTCACCTGTCCCCTCGCTCACCTGAGAGAGAGAGAGAGAGAGAGAGAGAGAGAGAGAGAGAGAGAGAGAGAGAGAGAGAGAGAGTCATTTGGTTCAGTGAGGAATACAAATGGAAAGGTTTGACACTTTGCTTCCTGTTATTGAGAGAGAGAGAGAGAGAGAGAGAGAGAGAGAGAGAGAGATTATGTGTTGCGTATTATTTTCTCTTTAATAAATTGTGTGTGTGTGTGTGTGTGTGTGTGTGTGTGTGTGTGTGTGTGTGTGTGTGTGTGTGTGTGTGTGTGTGTAAGGTTGATTTGTTTACAGATAGCTTTTTCCTTCCTTTTTCTTCCTTCACTTCCTCCTCCTCTGTTCCTCTTCCTCCTCCTCCTCCTCTTCCTCCTGAATTCGACGTACTCCTTCTCCTCCTTCTAATTTCCTTCCTCACCAGCATCCTTCCTACCTTTCATCTCCTCCTCCTCCTCCTCCTCCTCCTCTTAATCCTCGTTTATCCATTCTCACCAACTTTATAAGGAGAGAGAGAGAGAGAGAGAGAGAGAGAGAGAGAGAGAGAGAGAGATTTAAAACTCATTCTACCTGAATTTAGAAGTTGTGACAGCAATTATACGGGACATTCTCTCTCTCTCTCTCTCTCTCTCTCTGTCTCTCTCTCTCTTTGTTAAAACCACACCAAAGAAAACCACAAAAGAATAACGTTCTTAAACTTTTCTCTTTGTTTTCTCCTTTTTTTTCTTTATTTCCTTCCTTTTCTATCCCTTACACCTCCTTCCTCTTCCCCTTCTTCTTTCTCCTCCTCTTTATCCTTCATCTGGCGTCATTATCTCTTCCTTGCACTCTTCCCTCCTTTGTTCTTGTTCTTCTTCTTCTTTGACTTCTCTGTTATTTCCTGACCCGATTCTTTTTCTCTTTCTCTTTATCATTTTCTCTTTATTTCTGATCTTTCCATCCATCATTCTCTTTGACATATCTTTCTTACACATTCTCTCTTATTCTCTTCCTTTCCTTCCCTCTTTCTCTCTCTATCTATCTATCTCTCTGTCTATTACACACACGCTTTCTTTGTTTCTCTTTCTTATTTTTTATCTTTATGTATGTATGTATCTATCTATCTATCTATCTATCTATCTATCTATCTATCTATCTATGCTTCTCATCGTCAGACACTTGCTCTATTGAAGGAGTTGATTGGATATCCTAAATGGCTTCCTCCTCCTCTTCCTCCTCGTCCTCCTCCTCTTTCTCTTCATATTCCTCTTCCTCCTCCTCCTCTTTGTAGCTCCTCTTGACACCTGGGAGGACACGTGTTAGTGGGATTCTCCTCCTCCTCCTCCTCATCATCATCATCATCATCATCTTCATCTTGACACTAAGAACATGTGTTGGCTCTTTGGTTGCTAGCCGAGACCACATACCCCGTTTTCTATGCATCAGGAAGTGGCCTACTTATCTAAACCTACATACATAAGGACTGACGTAACCTACCTGCCTACCTACCTGTCTACCTGTCTACCTGAGTACCTCCATACATAGAGAGGGAGGAAGGAAGGGAGGGTTGATAGGGAAAGGGAGCTGGAGCTTAAGTAATTTGCACGGTCTATTTCTTACGGTTTTTTTTATATATAATTTTCGTTTTTTTATTCCTTTTTTTTCTTTTTTATTTCTTTCTTGTTCTGGTTTGGTTCTTCGTCATCCTCCTCTTCCTCCTTTTTTTTCGTTTTCCTCTTCTTCCTTCTTTCGTATTTTTCTTCTCGTTTTTGTTTGTTCTTCCTCTCTTACGTCACTTCCTCCTTTCCCATTCTCTTTCTTTTTCTTCACATTCATCACTCATAGTTTCTTCCTTTTCCTCCTCCAGTATCACTTTCTCTTCCTCCTCCTCCTCTTACTCCTCTTCCAATTCCTTTTTTATATAATTTTCGTCTTTATCTTCCTTTTTTCTATTTTTTGTTTGTTCTGGTTTTCGTTCTTCCTTCTCATTCTCCTCTTCCTCCATTTTTTTGTTTTCTTCTTCCTTCTCCTATTTTTTTTCTCGTTTTTGTTATCTCTTCTTTTTCCTCTCCTACGTCATCGCCTTCTACGCTTTTCCTTTCCTTTTTTCTTCACATTCATCACTCATATTTTCTTCCTTTTCCTCCTCCAGCATCACTTTCTCTTCCTCCTCCCCCTCTTCCTCCTCCTTCAATTCCTTCATCTTTCCTTCTCATTCGTCACATCGATATCTTCCCCTTTTCACTCTCATTCTCATCTCCCTTCCTCCTCCTCCTCCTTTTCCTCCAGTTCCTTAATCTTTCCTTCTCATTCGTCACATCCATATCTTCTTCCTTTTCACCCTCTATTGACACTTCTTCTCTTCCTCCTCCTCCTCTTCTTCCTCTTCCTCTTCCTCTTCATACTGTCAGCGGAAGGGAGGTTGAGTAATTTTGCGGTCCCTTCCCGTCCCAGGTGACAGGCTGTTGATTCACCTGTCGCCAAATGGAATTATTAGCACGCGGACGGACAGGTGGAAGGAAGGAAGGTGAGGGCGGAGGAACGTGTCGGCCTAAAAAATATAGATAGGACACGGTGCGGAAATGAAGAGACGAGGGAGAGAGAGGGGGAGGGAGATAGATAAGGTGGTGGTGGTGGTAGTGAACGATGGAGGTAGGAAATGGATGGAAAATTAATTATGTTGGAAAGAGAAAGGTAGGAAAGGTTTTGGTGTTGGTGTTGGTGGTGGTGAATGAACTGAAATGTAAGAATGATGGAAATGGAGAGGAAAAAGAAGGAAAGGATGAAGACATACAAGGGAAAGACAAGTGATGAAAATGGAGGAAGAGAAGAGGAAAAAAAAAAAGTATGAGAGAGGAAGAAAAAGGGAGGACAAAAGAAAGGAGTGAACAGGAATGGAAGAAGGAAAACAAAGAGAAAACAAACAAAGAAAAAGAGAAAGAAAGGAAAAGAAAAAGAAAAGAAAAAGTTGGAAAAGAAAAGAAAGAAGAGAATAAAGAGAAAGAAAAGAAGAAAATATCAACACGACAAGTAGGGGAAAACAAATTGAATACACAAGAAGACTTAGCTGGTCCAAGGAGACAGAAAACGATATATAAACAAACAAACGAATAAAAATAATAATAATGGAGGTGAAGGAACTTGTTGAGGGGAAACTGAAGGAAAGAAATATACAAGCAAAGGAAATAAATAAACAATAAGAAAAGAATTAGAGAAGCAGATGAAACAAATTAACGAAGAAAAAGCAAAAGAGTGGAGATAAAGGAACTTGTTGAGGGGAAACTGAAGGAAAGAAATAAACAAGAGAAGGAAACAAATAAACAATAAGAAAAGAAATAAACAATAAGAAAAGAAACAGACAAGCAAAGGAAACAAATGAACGAAAAAAGATAAAAAAGTGGAGATAAAGGAACTTGTTGAGGGGAAAAAACTGAAGGAAAGAAATAAACAAGAGAAGGAAACAAATAAACAATAAGAAAAGAAATAAACAAGAAGAAAAGAAACAGACAAGCAAAGGAAACAAATGAACGAAAAAAGATAAAAAAGTGGAGATAAAGGAACTTGTTGAGGGGAAAAAAATGAAGGAAAGAAATAAACAAGAGAAGGAAACAAATAAACAATAAGAAAAGAAATAAACAATAAGAAAAGAAACAGACAAGCAAAGGAAACAAATGAACGAAGAAAGATAAAAAGAAGAATGGAGATAAAGGAACTTGTTGAGGGGAAAACACTGAAGGAAGAAAATAAACAAGAGAAGGAAACAAATAAACAATAAGAAAAGAAATAAACAATAAGAAAAGAAACAGACAAGCAAAGGAAACAAATGAACGAAGATGACGGAACTTATTAAGGGGAAACTAAGGAGGAAAAAAAAAGCAGCAGATTGAGCAGGAGTAGAGAAGTTGAGGCGAAGGAACCCGCCGGAGACGACAAGTATGAAAGCAAAGCGAAAGTTATGAATTTGCTGGAGAAAAATGAAGGTGAAGGAGAAAAATGAAGGTGAAGGAAGTTTATATTAAAGATCTTGAGTGGAGGAACCTTGCGACCCCCTAAAAAAACGAGATGAAAGTGAACAGAAGGTGCGGGAAGTAATGAAAAAGGAAAAAGAAGAGAAAATGAATGAACATGAGGGAGAAAATGAAGGTGACAGGACTTACCCGACTTAAAGAAAACTATATTAGATGATTATAAGGTGAAGGAAGTGATGAGAAGGAAAAGAAGCGAAAATTAATGAACTTGAGGGAGAGAAATGAAGATGAAAAGACTTACTCGACTTAAAGAAAACTAAATTAGATGATTATAAGGTGAAGGAAGTGATAAAAAGGAAAAGAAGCGACTTACTCGAATTAAAGAAAACTAGATTAAAGGAACATTCGGTAAAGGAAGTGATGAAAAGGAAAGGAAACGAAAATGAAGGAACTTGCTTTATGAGAAAATAGATGAAATAGCTTACCTTACCTGAAAACGAAATCACATTAACAAGAATAAAAAGAAGTAATTTGTTGATATGAGAAGAAAAAAATGTAAATTGAAGTGAAAGAGAGAATAGTAAAGGAAAAGAAGACACGTAATGCAGGTGAAAGAAAAGGAAAGGAAGCAGTTGTGAAGAAAAAGAAGAGAAAGAAAATAAATATGAAGGGAAAAAAAAGACAAGAATGGCAAATAGTATATAAAAAAAAGAAGTAAAGAAAAAAAAGACAATTAGCAGACACAGAGACGCAGACAAATGACGTAAGGGAAGGGTGGATGAACTGCTCTGACATAAAAAAAATAATAAACAAAGGAAAAACGAGATTGATTAGTGAGCGGGCTATCAGACATGACACACCCAAAGAAAAAAAGTGAATAAATGATCAGACGGATTAGCTGGACGGGGGAAAGTCAGGGTGAAGGAACTTGTTAGAGGGGATAATTTAAAGCAAAATAGAAAATGGGGAGTCTTGAGGGAGAAGGCGAAGAGGGTGAAGAGAAAGGGGCTTGTCTGATTTGGAGTACGAAACAAGACTATGAATGGATTTATCAGATGGACAGACAGACGTGTATGTAGGGGAAGAGATGAATATGGAAATACATGTTTAAACCTAGTATTAACGATGACGTATTTGCTAAAGGAGGATGTAGGGAAATAGAGAATAAAGGAAAGAAAAGAAAGTTGGTCCAAGAAGACATAAAACTAAAATAAATAAACGAAGAATGAAAAAAAGAGTAGATAAAAATGGAATTACATGTTAACTCTGGAAATAATTAAACCAACGATGATCAGATTAGTAAGAAAAGAAGGAAAGGAAAGAAGCTTGTAAAATGAAGAAAATAAAAAAATAAACTAAGTAATATTGCTGGTGAATGGTGAATCTTAAAATAAAGAAAATTATCCATGATCAGATAGAGCCTTGCATAAGTGAAAAGAGGATGAAGTAGACAGAAGCTTGCGTGATGGAAACAAAAATGGAACTAAATGATAATGAAAAATCGATAACATGGAATTACACAAACTTTGAAATAGATAAAAAGAAGCATGATCATCAGACTAACCGATGTATATGTATAAAGAGGATGAAGTAGAAAAAAAGCTTGTAAGATGGAAAGGAAGATTAAATTGATACTGAACAAT
Organism: Eriocheir sinensis; assembly: GCF_024679095.1. Taxonomy (NCBI): domain Eukaryota; kingdom Metazoa; phylum Arthropoda; class Malacostraca; order Decapoda; family Varunidae; genus Eriocheir; species Eriocheir sinensis. Next base: position 14,059,722 of record NC_066530.1, read on the forward strand.
CGTGAAAGTTGAATTACACAAACCTTGAAATAGAGATAAATATCCATGAATAACAGACACACCGATGTATTTGCCAGGGAAGGGATGAAAAAAAGCAAAGATGAAAACAAAAATAAATGTAAGAGGCAAAAAATGAAACTAACTGACACAGAATAATCGTGAAAACATTAAAATAGAAAAAAAAGTGACCAGACAGTCCGATCTATTTCCGAAAGAAGGTCTGAATAAAAAATCTAAAATGAAAACAGAAATGGATCTAAGAGGTATTGAATAAGGTTTTTCTTCGTTTTCTGTATTACATCAAACGAAATACTTCAAAGGGCAAAACAAAATCACAGACAAAAACCTCCGTGTCACTGATCTCACAAACAAAAGGCGAGAGTTTAATAGGACAGGAGGAGGATACCGGAAAAAGGGAATCAATACGTCGAACAAATGAAGATGAAAAAGGCTTATGAGTTTTTATATTTCTTTTATACATATATAACGCGCTGCGAACGATAAATTACAAGCTTTTAATACGAGGACAAGGTGGAAACTGAAGACATGCACAAATTTGCTATGAAAAGTTAATGGATATGTCACAGCGATGTCAAGAACAAGATTACTTTTTGCAATAGCCATAAACATAAAATTTCAAATGCAATCTTTACTGAAACGAGAAATGACAAACACTTTAAACGACAAGGAAGCGGAAACTAAATTACTCTGCGCAAATAAAAAAATAAAAAAAGAGTGAAGAAAAGACACAAAGAAAGGATAACTAAAAAAAAAGAATGACAAAGAAAGGAGAAATAAAAAAAAGAATGGCAGAAAGAAAGGAGAAAGAAAAAAATAAAGAATGAAAAAGAAAAGAGAAATGAAAAAATGAAAGAATGACAAAGAAAGGAGAAAGAAAAAAAAATAAAGAATGAAAAAGAAAAGAGAAATAAAAAAATGAAAGAATGACAAAGAAAGGAGAAAGAAAAAAATTAAAAGAAAGAAAAAAAAGTTGTTGGATACGTCAGGCCAATTAAAATAACAAGATTAAACATACATTTCATAACATGCATAAACAGAGAAGCTTAAGTGTATATTTTTCTTGTAACGGGAAATGATAGACCTTTAAATCGAGGATGCTGCGGAAACTGGATGATATTGCACGAATCCATCATAAAGAAGAACAGTAAGAGTGATATTTATCTTAACAACCATAAACATAGAAATTCAAATGTTAACTTTATTGGAATGAGATAAACGGGGGTCATTTGTCTGTCTGTGTGTCTGTTAACTGTCTTTTTCTTTACTTCTTTTCCTTATATACTGTTTGCCATTCTTGTTTTCTTTTCCCCTTTACTCTTCTTTATTATATTTATTTTCTTTCCCTTCTTTTTCTTTGCAACTGCTTCCTTTCCTCTTCTTTCATTTTCGGTGCGTGTCTTCTTCCTCTTTACTATTCCCTCTTTCGGTTTAATTTATATATTTTTCATTTCAGCAGATTTCTTTTTTTTTGTTATGATATCGTAATTCTAATGATATCGTTAAATTTGTTATGAAATATTAATACATATGCCAAACCAGTTTCCTGAACAAGATTAATCCGGTCTCTTAATAATCGTGAAAAGACAAATTCAAATGTAACCTTTTGCTAATGAGAACTGACAAACGCAGTTGTTAAGGAAGAGGGAAAAATTGAATCATATTACATACACAAATTAGTTATGAAAAATTAACAGATATGACAAACCGTTTCCAAGAGCAAGATTAATGAGTTTCCTTTTTAATGATCTTAAGAAATAAAAGTTGAAATGTTGCTTTACTTCGAACGAGAACTGACAAACCTAGAAATCAAGGACGACGCGGAAACTGAATTATATTACACACAATTGTTATAGAAAGTTAATAGATTTTTCATACCATTTTCAAGAGCAGGATTAATTACATATATATTAATAACCGTGTACATCTTTATTTGAACGAGAAATGACAAACTTGGGCATCGAGGAAGAGGTGGAAACTAAATTATATTATACAAATTTGTTATAAAAAGTTAATTAGATTTTTCAGACCATCTTAAAGAGCAAGATTCATAAACATATAAATTCAAATGTAATCTTCCTTGGAACGAGAAATGACAAATATGGGCATCGAGGAAGAGGTGGAAACTAAATTTTAATACAGAAGTTTGTTATAAAAAGTTAGTAATATATTTTTCTGACCATATTCAAGAGCAAGTTCAATTACATGTATATATTAATAACTGTATACATAGAACGTCAACTGTAACCTGTCTGAGAACGAGAAATGACAAACAAAGAATCATAGATGAGACGGAGCTAGTAATTAAGGAAGATGAGATGGAACTAGCAATTAAGGAAGATGAGATAGAGTTAGGAAATAAGGACGAGGAAGGAGCAAAAATAAACAATTGAGAAGAGGATGAATTAATGGGTTATGTTGATTGAGGAGTAAAAGGAATAATAACAAAATGGATTAATAGAGATGAAGCAAATCAAATTAAACAGAAAAACGGAGAAAAAACCTAAATCATAATATAAGGAAATAGATAAAGATTTGCCCAAGGAGAGAAAGAAAGTGAGTAAGAGAAGCAAGAATTGACGAGGAAAAGGAAGAATTGAAGATAAGTGTTTAAAAGAAAGACTGAAAAAATGCTAAATGAAAATAAAACGTTAGAGGTAAAAAATGAAACTAACTGATACTGAATACCCGTGAAAATGGAATTACATAAACCTTGAAATAGAAAGAAATACTAACCATGATCATTAGACGGTCCGATAAGTGTTAAAAAGAAAGACTGGAAAAAAGCTAAATGAAAATAAAATATAAGAGGTAAAAAATTAAACTAACTGATACTGAATACTCGTGAAAATGGAATTACATAAACCTTGAAATAGAAAGAAATACTAACCATGATCATTAGACGGTCCGATAAGTGTTAAAAAGAAAGACTGGAAAAAAGCTAAGATGAAAATATAATGTAAGAAGTAAAAAATGAAACTAACTGATACTGAATACTCGTGAAAATGGAATTACATAAACCTTGAAATAGAAAGAAATACTAACCATGATCATTAGACGGTCCGATAAGTGTTAAAAAGAAAGACTGGAAAAAAGCTAAATGAAAATAAAATATAAGGTAAAAAATGAAACTAACTGATACTGAATACTCGTGAAAATGGAATTACATAAACCTTGAAGTAGAAAGAAATACTAACCATGATCATTAGACGGTCCGATGTATTTCCTAAAGAAGGGATGGAAAAGAGGAAATAGAGGAGACATCGAGGAAGAGGCGGAAACTAGGCTAAATCAAAAGAAGAAATAAGGAGACAACGAGGAAGAGGCGGAAACTAAATCACATTATACAAACTTGTTATATAAAGTCAACAGGCAGACAAACCGATTCCAAGAACAAGATTAATGAGTTTTCCTAATAACCATCAACTGAAATCAAATACTTCCTTCACTGGAGCGAGAACTGATGAGCTTCAGCATCGAGAAAGAGGTAAAAATGTAATAATATTGCACAAATTTGTTATGAAAAGTCAGCAAATATGTCACACTGATTTCCAAGGATGAGGAACATTAGTGAGTTCTTTATAATATCCATCAACACGCTAAATTAAATGGTGTGCTTATGGCGGGAACTGACAAACATTTTCAACAAGGAGAAAGTGAAGTGAAGTTAGACGAAAATGAAAGAAGATTACCTAATATTTTCTTTCATTTATATATATTTTTTTCAATGACTTTTTTGTTTGATTTTATACTCCTTTCTTTCATTTATATATTTCTGCATTCTGTTTTTCTTGTTTAGTTATCTATACTATTTTCTTTCATTTATATATATTTTTAATTATTTTTATTGTTTACTTATATTGTTTTCTTTCACTTTCTTTATCACATTATTTTTTGTTTCCTTGCCCTTTTTTTAACTTATATTTTTTCTGTCCGTTTTTTTGTTTACTTATTTTTTTCTTTCATTTATACATTTTAGAATTAATGTTTTTTTTCGTTTATTTATTTATATTCTTTTCTTTTGTTTTCGCTTTTTTTTATGTTATTTGCTTACTTTTTATACTCTTTTTTTTTTCCTTTCATTTTCCGTTGCGAAATATTTATGGAAAGAATTATCACACGCCAGAGAAATATTGTCTTTTTTTTATATTCTAGATTAAATTGGAAACTATTTTTCTTGCTGATATTTTGCCTCTTAATTAGAAGCTGCTTTTAACCTATTTTTTTCCGGTAATTTAATCATGTTTTCTTTCTTTATTTCTGGCTAATTAATTTCTTCATCTGATTCGTTTCTTTTATTCAATTTCCTTCTTCCTCTTCCTATCCATTAGCTTGTTATTCCCCTGCCTCTGTGTCGCTGTCTGTCTGTCTGTCTCTCTCTCTCTCTCTCTCTCTCTCTCTCTCTCTCTCTCTCTCGTTGATGGGAAGGAGGGCGAAGAGGAAAAGGGAGACAATTAGAAGGAAAGGAAGGAGGAGGAGGAGGAGGAGGAGGAGGAGGAGGAGGAGGTAAAAAGGGAAGAAGGAACCTAGCTGTCAACAACCTAAACTCATTACACCCCTCCACACACACACACACACACACACACACACACACACACACACACACACACACAAACATACGTAAACAAACACAACTTAAAACAATACCTCCTTCTCACTAACGGAACTTGTAACACGATAGACAAAGAAAACGGATGAATGGCGCAGTTTCCCCTTCAACACCCACCAGGAAATATCTCCCCTTAATCAATCCCTCGCGAGTCTAGTAACACGACGGGCTGGGAGGTAGGATTACGATGGGGGCGAGACGCGACAGAATTTGCACCAGAGTCGTCGCGGTACGAAAACTCTCGTCCCCAGCTGGTCTAATTGTGCCCAGACTGAGAGAGAGAGAGAGAGAGAGAGAGAGAGAGAGAGAGAGAGAGAGAGAGAGAGAGAGAGAGATTAACGATGAGAGCTGAAAGAAAGTAACAAAAAACAAGGATGATAGAAAAAAACCGGTGTGTGAGAGAGAGAGAAAGGAGGACAAAGAGGGGAAGAGAAGGGTGTTACCAGGAAATACAAAATCGAAAGAAAAGAAAAAAAAATGTGAGAGAATGGGATTAGTAAAATTACAACCAATAAAGTGAAAGAAAGAAATTACATAATATAACGTGACAGGGGAAGATTTACAGGAGGAAAGAAAGAATGAATGATACGCTGAAAAGCAAGTATTAAAGAAAGGAAGGAAGTGTTAAGAAGAAAAGTTAGATTGAAGAAAAAATTAATAGAAAGAGAAATATACAATAGACGTTTTATAATAGACGGAAATCAAGAGGAGACAAATAGTTTAAATGAGAAACGAATGAGGAAGAGAAAGAAAGAAAAGAAAAAAGAGGAAAAGAAAACGAAAAAACAATAAAGGGAAAACATTAACAAACGAAGTTGTAACACGAGAAGGAAGAAAACGTCGAAGAAAACGGGGAGTGTAAAAACAGAGAATGGGATACTGAACCCAATTTTAAGGGACACAATAGGTCGCCCGTGGGAGTGGATAACGAGCCTTTTCGACAAAATGTTCCTCCCTCGAGACAACAAGATACTCGAGAACACGCGGCCACCCTTGTTACCGGGGAGAGAGAGAGAGAGAGAGAGAGAGAGAGAGAGAGAGAGAGAGAGAGAGCACTGAAATCCACAGGAAGAAATAAAAAAAATCAATAGTAGTAGAGCAAGACTGAAAACAAAGCTGTAAAAAAACAACAACAAAAAAAAAACAGTAAGAAAAAAGACAGACTAACTACCAATGGACTCGTGAAAAGACTGTCTCGAAAAATATCACCGTACTTTTTCTCCTTTTTATTTTACAGTAACGGGTGGAATTCAATGACAAAAAAAAAAAAAAAAAAAGAATAAATCCCTCTGTTGTTGACATATGAACGAGAGAAAGTGAAACGCTGTCCACTATTTACATCACTGAATAGTCCTCGTCCATCACTCCAGGTAAGTCCGCTTTGATTGGCTCTCTGCAGGTGTTGTATTCCGCTGTGTTTGTCTGGACGCGGTGATTGGATGCAGGATTGATACGCGCTCACCTGGCAATTAAGAGCTCTGGTACAGGTGAAGGGTTTGAAGGCGCTAGAATATAGACATCATGTAAATAGAAATATGGTGTTGGATTCTTCGTCAAGAGCTTAGGTATAGGTGAAGGGTTTTGAGGCTCTACTATATGGGTATCATGTACAGAGAAATATGGAGTTGGATTCCTCGTCACTTTCACTCTCAAAGGAACCTGATTTCGCCTCAACATTGTAACACGAAACTGAACATCCATTGCGGCATACATTCCACACCATATGCCTGTCCCCATGATACTTATATATTACTGGTGTTAGCGTGGTGAACAGAGAAAAGAAAACGGAGATATCACGAGAAAAAAAACGGGAAAGAAAAAACGACAGGAAGAGAAAGCAGTAAAAAGAGAAAGCACAGGAATAAAAGTACTTGAAGAATGATAAACAAAAATGAAAATAAAAGAAAGTACAGTACAGGCGTGGTGAAAAGAAGAGAAAACGGAGATATCAAGAGAAAAAAAACGGGAAAGAAAAAACGACAGGAAGAGAAATACAGTAAAAAAATAAAGCACAGGAATAAAAGTACTTGAAGAATGATAAACAAAACCGAAAATAAATGAAGATACACTAATAAAAGAGGAACAAAGGAAAAAGGGTCTTACGTGTTAATTAAGGACTCGGGTAAAGAAATTCCTCTCGTTAACTCTCGACTTCATTAATGGGATATAAATTGAAGGTGAATGGTGTAGTTGTGATCTCACCTGTTAATTGAGAGCTCAGGTAAAGGTGTTCGGTCTTCCGTGTTTAGAAATTCGTCTCGTTGACTTTAGACTTCATTAATGGGATGTATGTTAGACGCGGTTGGTCCTGAGGTTTAAAAATTCCTCTTGGTAAAAATATAATCACCATCTTGTCCTTACTTGATTTTCCTCCCTCATTTCTTCTTTATCTCGCCTCCATCCTTCTTTTTTACTTCCTTTTTCCCTTCTTTTCTTCTTTCTCTCTAACCTTTTTTTTTCCTCCAGTCTTTCCTTATACCTTACCTTCTTCCCTTCCTCCTTTCCTTCTTCCCTCTTTCCCTTCCTCCTTTCCTTCTTCCCTTCTACCTTCCCTTTTTCCCTTCCTCCTTCCTTTCTTCCCTTCTTCATTTCTTTTTTGTCTCGCCTCCCTTCTTCTTTTCCTTCCTCTTTCCCTTCCTTTCTTCATTCTCTCCTACCCTTTTTCACTCCAGTCTTCCCTTTGATCTTCCCTTCTTCCCTCCCTCCTTCCTTTCTTCCCTCTTTCCCTCCCTCCTTTCCTTCCTCTCTCCTTCCCTCTCTCCATTCCTTTCTCCCTTCTCTCTTACCCTTTTTTTCTCCATTGTTCCCTTCCATCTTCCCTTCTTCCCTCTTTCCTTTCTTCCCTCTTTCCCTCCCTCTTTCCCTTCCTCTCTCCCTTCCCTTCTTCCTTCTCTCCTATCCTCATTCCTTCTATTCTTCCCTTCCACCTTCCCTTCTTCTCCTTCTTTCCCTCTTCTCTCCCTTCTTCCCTATTTCCCTTCTTCCTTTCTTCCCTCCTTCCTTCCTCTCCCTTCCTCTTTCCCTTCACTTCCTCCTTCTCTCCTACCCTAATTCCTTCCATTCTTCCCTTCTTCCCCTTCTATCCTTCTTCCCTCCCTTCTTTCCTCCTTCCCTTTTTTGTTGCCTCTCTTCTTTTCTTCTTTCCGGAGATCAATTACTACCTTCATTAAACCTCTTATCTTTCCTTCCCTTTTCCCTCCTTCTTGCTCACTCTAAAAACTGCATTCTTTCCTCTCCTTTCCTTGCCAATTATTACTCTATCTGAAAGTCAATGCATAATAACACATCTTTTGTTTCGTTTCTTCTCTGTATTCTTTTTGAGTCTGCATAATTAATTCCTTCCTTGCTTTTCCTCTTCCTCTCCTTGATCCGTCTAAAAATAATACATAACACACTGACACGCATCTTTTTTTCCTGTTTTTTTTTCTCTCTATCTTGTTCTGGGTCAAAAATTAGTAAATACGCATGACCTTCCTCTCTTTTCCTCATTTATATTCTTGCTCTGTCTGAAAAATGTATATCATCATTCACATCGCTTTTTCTCTCCAACTCATCTTTTTGTTCTAACTGAAAAAAATACATCAGATCACTTGCATAATATTTCCTTTCCTTTCGTTTCCTCTCTCTTTCCTTGTTATGTCTGAAAAATGCGTTAAAACACACATATTTCCTTCCATTTTTCCTCCATCTCCATCATATCGCTTTTTTCTCTTCAACCCATCTCTTTATTCTAACTGAAAAATACATCAGATCACTTGCATAATATTTCTTTTCCTTTCGTTTCCTCTCTCTTTCCTTGTTATGTCTGAAAAATGCGTCAAAACACACATATTTCCTTCCATTTTTCCTCCATTTCCTTGTTCTCTTCGTAAAACGCTTTGCAACACCAAGAACCAATCGACCTCGCACCCTGAATCCCCTCGAGGCAAAGTATGGTGTTTTGGCTTTCTCGTCACGGCGTTTGTTGTGTCCCACCTGATCCTCGTCCACCTGGCTGTCGTGAGGGATCGAGGGAGGCGCGGACGGCTCACCTGACAAGCGCGAGTGAAAGTGTTTTGAAGCGTTTCCCGGAGGTGTGACGGCGTAGGTAATCTGTTTACACCTTTACCTGCCCATACGAGGGTCAGGAAAACAAATTGGAAGAAATGATAGGAAGATAAACTTGAGGAAAGGGCAGGAAGATAAACTAGAAGGAAGGGGAGGAAGATAAACTGGAGGAAAGGGCAGGAAGATAAACTGGAGGAAAGGGCAGGAAGATAAACTGGAGGAAATGGGAGGAAGATAAACTGGAAAAAAGGATAGGAAGAAAAATTGAAAGAAAGGACAGGAAGATAAACTGGAAGAGGGGGAACAAAGGTAAACTGGAAGGGGGGGCAGATGTTAAAGGATATGAAGAATAATACAAGGAGGAAAATATACAAGACGAAATTGGGTTTATCAGGTTGAAATTGGTTGGGGTAATTAGGGAAGGATTTCGAGGTTGTGTCAGGTGAAGTTTGTGGTTTAAATGCTTTTTTATTGTAGTTTTAACATTCTCTGCCATTTCTACGATATATATTTTTCACTTTATTTTAGCGTTTATTGTATTTTAGCGTTTGTATTTTTTTCTTTGCTATATATATTTGTTAACTTCAATTTTTAACCCATTTTAGTGTTTTTTCTTTTCCCAGAGTTATACGAAAATACTTTGGTGGTGTAACAATGCTCGCAAAATTTTTCTTTAGAATTGAAGCACATCAGACTATATTTCCTGAAGTGAAAGTTTGATAACATAACTTTTAATTTGGTTTAAAAAGACGACTAATTTCTCTCAAGTCGGATGACGATTCACGGAGGCGGTCTTGTCGAGAGGACGTTATGGTGGAACTAATCTGTGTTGCGACGGTTAGATTTTTTTTTATAGTAATGCTTCCTTCAGCTACACTTCCTTATAACAGACAACACCCCCGGAAATTACAACCGGGATCCCTGGAAACTACAACCGGAGCTCACCTGGAAATTAATTCACTGAGGACAACGTAATCCCTCTAAATGCCAAACGGAAATGGACAGTCGACGGAGAGGAGGAGGAGGAGGCCATGGACAAGGAAACACACCATCTCTTCCTCCTCCATCACAATAGCGGCTTGGGTTAACGTTCTCTTGATAGCCTGTGTCTGAGGAGGCGCTGAATCCATTAGTAACCGCTGTTGGGGCCTTCTGTGTGGCGGTCATGGGGTCTGGAGGCGAGATATTGAGACTGTCGCTGTTATTAATTTACCAGGAAAGGGAACAGATGTAGACAAGAGGTTATGAAGGAGAGTTATCAGTTTGCCGGTAGAGGTGACAGGCAAAGATAATAGGTTTTGGAAGGGAGATATGGAGACTATCGCTGTTATTAATTTACCAGGAAAGGGAACAGATGTAGACAAGAGGTTATGAAGGAGAGATATGTGTTAGTAAGAGGCTCTTAGTGTTATCAATTTGCCGGTAGAGGTGACAGACAAAGATAATAGGTTTTGGAAGGGAGATATGAAGACTATCGCTGTTATTAATTTACCAGAAAAGGAAACAGATGTAGACAAGAGGTTATGAAGGAGATATATGTGTTAGTAAGAGGCTCTTAGTGTTATCAATTTGCCAGTAGAGGTGACAGACAAAGATAATAGGTTTTGGAAGAAAAAAGGAAACAGATGAGTGTTATCAGTTTGCCGGTAGAGGTGACAGACAAAGATAATAGGTTTTGGAAGAGAGATATGGAGACTATCGCTGTTATTAAATTATCGGGAAAGGGAACAGATGTAGACAAGAGGTTATGGAGGAGAGATATGGGTTTGAAAAAGGCTGTTGGTATTATCAATTTGCCGGTAGAGGTGACAGGCGAAGATAATAGGTTTTGGAAGGGAGATATGGAGACTATCGCTGTTATTAATTTACCAGGAAAGGGAACAGATGTAGACATGAGGTTATGGAGGAGAGATATGTGTTTGAAAAAGGCTGTTGCTGTTATCATTTTGCCGGTAGAGGTGACAGGCGAATGCAATAGGTTCTGGAGGTGAGATAAGGGTTAGGAAAAGGTTGGTGAGACAGTTTTAATAGTAATAGTAATGTTAGTACAAATTGGTTCTGGAGACGAGGTATTACTTAGAAGGAGGTTGTTACATATACTTTCTCTTACGGTACAGGTGATAGATGAAGAAAATAGGTCCCAAAGTAGAGATATGAGTTAAAAAGAATCTGTTGAATATACTTTTCTTTTGGTAAGGGTGACAGGTGAAAATATAGAAGGAAAAGAAAGAAAAAAAAATATGGTCTTGCTGTTTTGATTTGCCAGAAAAAGGAAACAGGCAAAGACAATTGGTTTTAGACGAAATATAGGTTAAAAGGAGGCTGTTTACATTATTATTCTTACGGCAAAGATGAAAAAGCAATGATAATATTTTCTGAAGACTAAATGTGTGTCAAGACGAGCCTAACCTAACCCAACCTATCCTAATCGAACCTAACCTATCCCAACCTATCCTAACTCAACTTAGCCTATCCTAACCTAACCTATCCTAAGCTAACCTCGCCTAACCTAACCTAACCTATCCTAATCTAACCTCGCCTAACCTAACCTAACCTATCCTAACCTAACCTAACCTATCCTAACCTAACCTCGCCTAACCTAACCTAACATAATGTATCTTAACAACCTTGTCCTAATCTAACCTAACCTATTGTATTTAATTTCTACGGTAAACGAGGCACAGCAAAAACAAAGGCTCTGGGCACGATATATGGGTCAGTGCGTGAAGCGTGAGGACCTTGTTGTTGTTGGATCACGGAGACCCCGAAGAATGGACAAGAGCCTTCGAGAGCCGGTCAAAAGCCGTCCAATCCTTGCCCGGCCAACACCAAGCTCGTGGATCAGGACACGGCCACGCGGAAACAGCCGGACTAGACACACACACGCACACACACACGCCCACGCCCACCCCCCCTCCTCTCCCCTCCTCTCTCTCTCCTGAGGATCACAGAGGTTGACGTCGTTCTCAGCGTCCCAAGAAACACAACAAACAAGATGGTCGTCCACACTGCCTGCCCTCTCTGTCTCTCTCCGCTCAATTTGCACTGAAATCCCCGAACGAGGAAGAGGAGAAGGGGGAGGTATAGGAGGAGGAGGTGGTGGTGGTGGTGGTTTTAATGGTGGTGGTGGCAGAGGAGGAGGACATCAAAGAAGGAAGAAAGACAAACAACAAGAAGATAAAGAGGAAGAGGAGGGGGACATAGGGAAGGAAAAGAAGAAGAATAGGATGAAGAAGAGGAGGAGGAGGACATCAAAGAAAGAAGAAAGAAAAACAAGAAGAAGAAGAGAAAGAGGAAGAGGAGGGGAACATAGGGAAGGAAAGGAAGAAGAACAGGATGAAGAAGAGAAAGAGGAAGAGGAGGAGGGGGACATAGAAGAAGGAAGAAAAGGGAGATGAAGAAGAAAATGAGGAGGAGAACATGAAAAAAAAGAAGAAAGAAAGAAGAATAGAATGAAGAAGAGCAGGAGGAGGAGGAGGAGGTGTAAGAGGGTGACGGTGATAACAAAGCAAATCAAGAACAAGAATAATAAGGAGAAAAATGAAAAAAAGAGAGAAAAAAAGTAAAAAAATGTAAAAAATGTAAAAAAAAGTAAAAGAAATGATAAAAATGTAAAAGAAATGTAAAAAAATAAAAAATAAAAAAATAAAAAAAAATAAAGAAAATATAAAAAGAATGTAAAAAAGGACGAAAACAGAAGAGAACGAAGAAGAACAAGAACAAGAAGAACAGAAACAAGAACAAGAGTAAGAGGAAAATAAGAAAAAGGCAGAATAACATTAAAGAAAACTATAGAAAACAATAAAAAAACACCAAAAAAAGAAAAGAAGATAAATTGAAGAGGCGAAGGAGAAGCAAGTGACGTCCTTTGTCTCTAACTGGAAAGAATGGAATGGAGGGAAGGAGGGAGGGAGGGAAGGAAAGAGAGACGAAAGGAAGAAGGAAAGGAGAGAAGGAAGAATAAAAGACTGAGGGAAGATGGTAAAGGAGCAATAAGGGAGGGGAAAAGGGAGAATTAGGTAAGAAAGGAAGGAGGGAGTGAAGAAGGGAAGAAGGAAGATATGGCAGATGAAAAGGAAGGAAGGAAGAAGGGAAGGATATAGGGAAAAAACGAAGGAAGGAAGGAGGGAGGAAGATATGGCAGATGAGAAGGAAGGAAGGAAGAAGGGAAGGATATAGGGAAAAAACGAAGGAAGGAAGGAGGGAAGAAGATAAAGCAGATGAGAAGGAAGGAAGGAAGAAGGGAAGGATGTAGGGAAAAACCGAAGGAGGGAAGGAAGGACGGAACAAGATAAGGGAGATGAGAAGGAAGGAGGGAAGAAGGAAAGGGTGGAGGGAAAAAACCGAAGGAAGGAGTGAAGGGAAGGAGGGAGAGAAGGACGGTAGAAGGTAAGGGAGATGAGAAGGAAGGAGGGAAGAAGGAAAGGGTGGAGGGAAAAACCGAAGGAAGGAGTGGAGGTAAGAAGGGAAGGAGGGAGGGAAGGACGGAAGAAGATAAGGGAGATGAGAAGGAAGGAGGGAAGAAGGAAAGGGTGGAGGGAAAAACCGAAGGAAGGAAGGAGAGAAGAAGGGAAGGAGGGAGAGAAGGACGGTAGAAGGTAAGGGAAATGAGAAGGAAGGAGGGAAGAAGGAAAGGGTGGAGGGAAAAACCGAAGGAAGGAAGGAGAGAAGAAGGGAAGGAGGGAGAGAAGGACGGAAGAAGGTAAGGGAAATGAGAAGGAAGGAGGGAAGAAGAGAAGGATGTAGGGAAATGAGAAGGAAGGAATGAGGGAAGAAGGGAAGGAGGGAGAGAAGGACGGTAGAAGGTAAGGGAAATGAGAAGGAAGGAGGGAAGAAGGAAAGGAAGGAAACTAGACAGGAAAGAAGGGACACGAGAAGGGTTGAAAAGAAGAAAGGAAGGGGAGAGGCGAAGCAAAAAGGAGATGGAGGAAAATTACGCGATGACAATTCACGTCTAAAATAAAAATGATGGGATTCTTTTTTTGTTAGACGCCATCTGTTGGTAATGACTCTTAAAGGATATAAAGCTAAGTGATGGGTCCTTTGCTCTTTCCTGTTACTGTTGTTGTTGTTGTTGTTGTTGTTGTTGTTGTTGTTGTTGTTGTTGTTGTTTGTGGATTTCTCTCTTAGTTTTTGTAGGTCTCACTATTTCCCATTTCATATATATAATCTTTTTTTTTCTTTTGTCTCTCCTTTGTTCTTCCCTTTTCTTTTTCTTCCTATATCTGTTTTCTCCCTCTCTCCTACTCTATCTGTCTTTCTCTGTTTATCTATCTATTTATCTATCTTGTTTCTCTTTTTTTATTATTATTTTTTTGTTTAATTATTTTTGTTATATTTTTCTTCCTAGTTCCGTATCCTTCTCCTCTTTTTCCTCCTTCTATTATTCTTGCTCTTCTTTTTCCTCTTTATATTCCTCCTTCTTTCCCTCCTTTACTACGTCTTCCTTCTCTTGCTTCCTCTTTTAATCTTTCTCTTCCATAATATTATTCATCCTATCCTTCTTCCTCACTTTCTCTTCCTCCTCCTCCTCGTTTTCCTTCTCCTCAGAACCTCCTGGATGGCCTTTCCCTCTTCATGTATGCTTCCTTCTCCTCTCTTTCCATTTCTCTCTACCTCTTCTTCCTCCCTTCCTCTTCTCCCTTCTCCCCTCTTCATAATGTTATCTTCTGTTTTCCTTTCACATACCTTAGTCATCCTCCCTCTTCCCTATCTCCCTTTATTTTTCCTTTCCTATCCACTCCCTCCCCTCCTTCTTCTCTTCTTTCCTCCCCTTTTTCCTCCTTTCGTTTCCTTTCTTCTCCCATCTCTTACCCCTCTTCCTTTCCTCCTCATAACCTTATTCTTGGACATTACATTCGCTCCTCATCCTCCTCCGATCACTTCCCCTTCCTTTGTCTCTTCCCCCTTTTTTACCCCGGGCTTGCTGCTTGAGGCCTGGATGGTGTTTGGCCCCAGTCCGTCATGGTGCAGGCAAATGTTTATAGTGGCGCCATCTCTCTCTCTCTCTCTCTCTCTCTCTCTCTCTCTCTCTCTCTCTCTCTCCTCTCTTCCTGCTTCCTCTTCTCTCTCCCTGCTCTCCCTTCTCTTTCCTTCCTTCCTTCCCTCCCTTCTCATCATATGGTCCAATTTTTAGTTCCAGCGATCACCGAACATTCACATTCAGCGTCAATATGAAAGAAAGTAAAGTAACTCCTAGTAAAGAAAAGGTGCCTGATTATCAGAGAGCGAATTTCGTAAGACTCCGATCAATTCTAAATAATTCTGACTGGACTGAAATCTCGGCGGGAACAGATGTTGATAAACCTTGGGGGGCCTTCACCACAATATTGAACAATGCCATAAGCATATGCGTACCGTATCGTAACAGACGTTCAGCTTTTAAGAATAAACCCAAATAGTAGAATTGCGAAATTCAAAATAGCCTCTCTCTTAAAAAAGGCGTATACAGTAGGTACATATCAACTCAGAGTGAGGCTGACAAACTAGAGTTGGACAGAATTCGCCGCGAAACCAAGAAATTAATAAAACGAAGCAAGAAAAATCTTCAAGAATATATAGCGGAAACGAGTAAATCTAATCCTAAAGAATTTTTTAGCTATGTAAATAATAAAAAGTCACTCACTTGTGGTATCGGACCGCTTGCTAATGAAAATGGTAACCACACGAACGATGAAAATGAAATGGCTAAAATCCTAAATAACTTTTTCGCATCCGTATTTACCGACGAAGATTGTTTATCACCTCAACCGCCGGAGGTTAGAAGGACAGAAAAGATGTTAAGTGGCGTGCTCATCGTAGAAAGTGACATTTTACCCACAATTGAAAAGATTAAAGTAAGCAAAGCTCCTGGTCCAGACAAAATTACCCCTAGGGTCTTAAAAGAAATCAAACATCAAATTTGTAAACCGCTCTCCACCATATTCAATAAATCTTTAACAGCTGGAAAAGTTCCGTCGGATTGGAAACTTGCAAATGTCACACCAATTTTCAAAAAGGGGGACAAGTCTCATCCAGGAAACTATCGACCAATTAGCCTGACATCGATTGTTTGTAAGTTAATGGAGACTATCATTCGCGATAATATGGTGAAATTCTTCGAAGAAAATAATATAATAAATAATTCGCAACATGGCTTCCGAAGGTAAACGTTCGTGTTTAAGTAACTTACTTGATTTTTTTCATTATATTTTTGAGGTATTCGATGAAAGCAGATCAGTAGATATCATATAGATGGATTTTCAAAAGGCTTTTGATAAGGTCCCCCACCAACGATTGCTCAGCAAACTATTGGCGCACGGTATCTCGGGTAACATTCACAATTGGCTCGTGGACTGGCTCTCTGAGCGGAAACAGAGAGTAGTTCTAAACGGTGTTACATCTAACTGGCTCGATGTCAGAAGCGGCGTACCTCAAGGATCAGTGCTTGGCCCCATGCTCTTCTTAATTTATGTTAATGATATCGATGATGGGCTCACTTGCAAAGTATCAAAATTTACTGATGACACAAAAATTGCTCGTTAAGTAACTGCGACACTCGACGAAGAAGCTTTACAATCATATCTAGATCGACTTGCACGTTGGGCCAATCAATGGCAAATGAAATTTAACGTTGACAAATGTGAAGTGTTGCACATCGGAAAAAAAACGATCGCGTTCGGTACGTAATGAATGGCCAACAACTTTCTGCAGTAAGTAAAGAAAAGGATCTTGGAATCACTATATCAAGTGATTTAAAGCCCGGTCAGCATTGTTCAGAGGTTGTTAAAACTGCAAACAAATTGGTTGGCTTCATCGGACGAGTCTTTAATAATAAATCGGAAAAAATAATATTAAAACTGTATAATTCGTTGGTTTGACCCCATCTAGAGTACTGTGTACAGTTTTGGTCTCCCTACTACAGAAAAGACATCGAAAAGTTGGAACGGGTTCAACGAAGAGTAACAAAGATGATTCCTAGGTTGAGAAATTTATCATATGAACAAAGTCTTAAAGAAGTAAATTTATTCAGCCTATCAAAACGAAGAATGCGAGGCGATCTAATAGAAGTGTTTAAAATGTTTAAAGGATTCAGTGATATTAATGCGGGAGATTACTTAACAATTGATCGAAAAAATAGAACAAGAAGAAATCACAATTTGAAGATAAGTAGTAAAAGATTCTCGTCGCACGAAGCTAAACACTTCTTCTTCAATCGAGTTGTTAATGTTTGGAACTCTCTACCCTGTGATGTCGTTGATAGTACAACAGTTACGGCCTTCAAGAATAGATTAGACAAGTATTTTGAATCCAACCAGCAACTAAGATATTACTCATTGTCGTAATAACGTTAAGTTCTTTCGAATACTGGTATCCTTGTCCGCTTTTATCGCCCGGTTAGTGGTAGCAGTAATGGTAGTTCTTTCCTCTTTCCTACATAAATTCCATGCAGTTTCTCCATGCTGCATGGTTCTTTTTCCTTTCCTGCCAGCTTTGGCTGGAGGGATGGGGGGGTGGGAAGGAGCCTACGCCTTTGCTGTCCTTCATCTTCCACCTTTGATTAGATAGTTAGTGTAGCTTGTCACAAACAGCCTCGTGAGGACCAGCAGGTCTGCTGTTGTTTGTTCTTCCTTTATGTTCCTTTGTGTTCCTCCTCCTCCTCCTCCTCCTCCTCCTCCTCCTCATCCCCCTCCTCCTCCTCCTCCTCTCATCTTTCATTCTGTCGCGAGGTCAATGAACCGTCACCATCACCTTCACACACTCTCCTCATCACTATCATCACCTTCGTCACCGTCACCTTAACCCTAACCTCTCTCTCTCTCTCTCTCTCTCTCTCTCTCTCTCTCTCTCTCTCTCTCTCTCTCTCTCTCATTTCGTTTATTCTCCTCGATCTTTCTTGTTCTCCTTTTATTTCCTTTATTTATCTGAATTATTTTGTTATTTTCCTCCGTTTTCGTATTTTTCATTCTTTTCTTCCTTCTTTTTATCTTCTGTCTTTCTATTAGTCATTATCTCTCTCTTTCTTTCCCTCTCTCATTGTCTTTAATAATCTCATACTTTCTTTCACTCTTTCTTTATTTCTCCAGCATTTTCTTTATGTGATATTTTTTTCCTCCATTTTGTAGTTTTTTTTTTAATTCTCCTTTTCGCTTATATTGAATTTTCTTTCCTCTCCTTTATGTCCCTCACTTTTTTATTCTATTTTCCATATTTTCTTTTTTTTTTTCATTACCTCCTTCCATCCTACCTCCCTTCATCCCTTCCCTCCTTCCTTCCCTCCTTCCTTCCTTTTATTGTCATTCTTTTTATCTTTCACTCCTTATCTCCCCTTAACAGTTAGCCCCAATCCGAGTGTTTAATATAAGTACTCTACAGTGAGGAGGGTAATTGACCTAATGTCCAAAATGCTCTGGTTTAGCTTAGTCTGCCCTCGATCCCTGAGAGAGAGAGAGAGAGAGAGAGAGAGAGAGAGAGAGAGTTATTGAAAATGAAAGATGTAAAAAGATAAAAAGAAAGAAAAAGTGAGAAAGTAAAGAAAGAGAGGAAGGAAATGGAAAGGAGATAAAGGAGAGCAAGGAAGAAGGGAGAAAAAAGAAGGAAAATAACCGAGAGAGAGAGAGAGAGAGAGAGAGAGACAGCACCTGCGCACTTATATAGCCAGGACTACATGCCTGTGGAACATGTTCACGGCAGCCACTCCTCAAGTGAAGAACATGAACACGCAGCAGGTAGGAGCAGCGAGTGGCGGGCTGGTTTTATATTATTGCTTCCTTTTTGTGCCCTTGAGCTGTCTCCTTTGTTGTAAAAAAGAAAAAGTGAAAGTGGCCGCTCACAGATGGCTTGAGGGATACCCGAGTGCGCTAGTGGTAGAAACGTAAAGTGATAAAGTGACACTAATTCAAGTTGTTTTTACATGTTTTTTCTATCATTTTTGTATTTTGTATTTGTATGTTGTATTTTTGTATTTGTATGTTTGTATTTTTGTATTTGTATGTTTGTATTTTTGTATTTTGTATTTGTATGTTTGTATTTTTGTATTTGTATGTTTGTATTTTTGTATTTGTATGTTTGTATTTTTGTATTTGTATGTTGTATTTTTGTATTTGTATGTTTGTATTTTTGTATTTTGTATTTGTATGTTGTATTTGTTTGTTTGTATTTTTGTATTTTTGTATTTGTATGTTGTATTTTTGTATTTGTATGTTTGTATTTTTGTATTTTGTATTTGTATGTTGTATTTTTGTATTTGTATGTTTGTATTTTTGTATTTTGTATTTCTATGTTGTATTTTTGTATTTGTATGTTGTATTTTTGTATCTGTTTGTTTGTATTTTTGTATTTTGTATTTGTATGTTGTATTTTTGTATTTGTATGTTTGTATTTTCGTATGTTGTATTTTTGTATTTGTATGTTTGTTTTTTGTATTTGTATGTTGTATTTTTGTATTTGTATGTTTGTATTTTTGTATTTGTATGTTTGTATTTTTGTATTTGTATGTTGTATTTGCATGTTCAACAGTCGACATTTATTTTTTCCCATACACCGGCTCTTGAAATAGTTATACCTAGAAAGTGTAATTTTGACCCTCCTTTTTGTACAGAAATATTATGTTTAAATGAAGAGAGAGAGAGAGAAAGTGGCCCTGACAAACAAGGAGGAAGGATATTGCTTTCTCACTAATAAATCGGTCGGACATGTTTCTTTCTGAGTGCCAACAACAACAACAACAATAATAACAACAACAGCAACGAACTGAACCTCATCTTTCTTCTTCATATCTTCTCTCTCTCTCTCTCTCTCTCTCTCTCTCTCTCTCTCTCTCTCTCTCTCTCTCTCTCTCTCTCTCTCTCTCTCTCTCTCTCTCTCTCTCTCTCTCTCTCTCTCTCTCTCTCTCTCTCATTTCCTTATATATCGTTTTTTTCTTTTATTTCTCCTTTGTTCCTTCATTTTCTTTCTTTCCCCTTCTCTCTCTCTCTCTCTCTCTCTCTCTCTCTCTCTCTCTCTCTCTCTCTCTCTCTCTCTCTCTCTCTCTCTCTCTCTCTCTCTCTCTCTCTCTCTCTCTCTCTCTCTCTCTCTCTCTCTCTCTCTCTCTCTCTCTCTCTCTCTCGTCATTTTCCTTATATATCCTTTTTTTCTTTTATTTCTCCTTTGTTCCTTCATTTTCTTTCTTTCCCCTTTTCTGCTCTCTCTCTCTCTCTCTCTCTCTCTCTCTCTCTCTCTCTCTCTCTCTCTCTCTCTCTCTCTCTCTCTCTCTCTCTCTCTCTCTCTCTATCTCTCCTCTCTCTCTCTCTCTCTCTCTCTCTCTCTCTCTCTCTCTCTCTCTCTCTCTCTCTCTCTCTCTCTCTCTCTCTCTCTCTCTCTCTCTCTCTCTCTCTCTCTCTCTCTCTCTCTCTCTCTCTCTCTTACTCTGTCTATTTGTATCTTTCTATCTATCTGTCTATCTATCCTTTCCTTGTTTTGTATCTTGCGTCGTGTAACCATTTAACTTTTATTTCACTTCCTTTCGCCCTCCTCTCCATTTCCTTGCACTCTTCCTCTCACCCTCCCCTCCACTCACCTTGACTATGACCTCCACTTTCCCCTCTTAAGCCATCCCTTCACTCTCCCTTCCAGTTTCTCCTCCACCTTCTCAATCTCCTTCATTTCTTCCTACTCCCCTTTCCACTCCACTCACTTTCCCCTCACTTTCCACGTTCGTCTCAGTTCTCCACTTCACTTTCCCCTTACACCATTCCACTCCCTTCCACTGTCATTTTCACACTCCCCCCCTTCTTCACTCCACTTAAACTACTCCACTCCCTTCTACTGTCACTTTCACACTTCCCATCTTCTTCACTCCACTTTTCTTTCCCCTCTCTCCACTTTAGTCTCCACCCTCTCATTCATCTTACCTTCCACTTACCTTCACTCTCCCGTCCACTCTCCCTTTCACTCCCCTCCACTTAAGCACGCCTGGCCTGCAATTTGGTCAGGTGAGGGCAGGAGACTGAGGCAGACGTCCCCTCCACACCTTATTTCCTGCGGCCTTGACCTTGGAAACTCTCTACCTCTTCCTCCTCCTCCTCTTCTTCCTCCTCCTCTTCCTCCTTTTCTTCCTCCTGTTCTTCGTCTTTTTCTTATTTCTTCTTCTCTCTTCCGTTTTGTTGTCATCGCCCTTCATCTCTTCGTCTTTTGTTGTTGTTGTTGTTGTTGTTGCGATGGTTTTCTTTAATTAGTTTTGTTTTTCACGTATTTTCTTTTTTTTTTCTTTTCTGTCTGTCTTGTTTGCTTGACTGTCTATCTTTCCTACTTCATTTCTTGTTCCTACTCCTGCGCTTATTCTTGTTTTCCTTTTTGTCTTTCTCTACCTCTTCTTCCTCCTCCTCCTCCTCCTCCTCTTCCTCCTTGGTTTAGTCATCCTCCAATTTCTGAGAACGCAGGTGTTGCATATGTGTTTCAGAATTCACTCACGCCTCTCTCCTCTTCCTTCTCCTTCTCCTCCTACTCCTCCTTCTCTTCTTCGTCTTCCCCTTCGTTCTCCTCCTCCTCCTCCTCGTCCTCCTCCTCGCACTCTATCTCCATATATATTGAGTTTAAGAGGTCAGTGGACGGTTGAGGAGGAGGAGGAGGAGGAAAGGAGAAGGAGGAGGAGAAGACGAAGAAGTAGCAGTAGTAGTAGTAGTAGTAGTAGTAGAAGTAAAAGTAACAGTAGGAGTATATTTTTTTTTCCTTCAGTATCCCTTAAAAGAACTGATATTTCTCGTCTGTGTCAGCGGTATCTCTCCCTCCTCATGTGTCAACCTTCTTCCCGTTCTTTCTTTCCACTTGAGAGAGAAGGATCTTTTTTACCGAGCCTTCCTCAAAAGACTCCACATTTGGTATTTTGGTATTTGGTATTTGGTATTTTAAGACAGTTTCGCTTCTCACATCAGCTATTTCTAAAGGTCAAAGAGGGGGTCAGTCGGGTTCTAATGAGTGTTTCTTCAGGTTCACGGTACAGAGGAAGGGTCACACTACCACCAGGGTCATACAACTACTCCTGGAAATGTCCACAACTAGGAAAGCCTTGTCAAATATGTGTTCTTGGGCGGCGGAATGTCTTATGATACGACCCTAAGAGAGACAAAAAGACAAAAAAATGAAGAAAGAAAGAAATACGGGAAAAACGAAACTAATTAAAGAAAACCATCGCAACAACAACAAAACCAACAACAACTTGTCTCTATCTCTTGTTACGTGTCAGTCTTTCCCTTCTCTATCTTCCCTTCCAGCTGAGAGAGGGACCTTTTTTTCCGAACCTGCCACAAGAGCATTCACGTTTGCTAGACTAGACCTATTTTTTTTTTGAGTTTCCATTAAAAGTTTTGATATTTCTCGTCTGTCAGTGGTTTCTCTCTGTCTCTGTCTCTTGTCACGTGTCAGCCTTGCCCTTCTCTCTCTTCCCTTCCAGCTGAGAGAGGGACGTTTTTACCTAACCTGCCACAAGAGCATTCACATTTCTTTGACCAGACTTTTTTACGGAGTTTCCCTTAAAAAGTTTTGATATTTCTTGTCTCAGCGACTTCTCTTTGTTTCCACCTCTTGTCACGTGTTCCTCTTGTCCTTCACTGTCTTCCCTGCCAGCTGAGAGAGAGAGAGAGAGAGTGAGTGCGTGCGTGCGTGCGTGCGTGCGTGCGTGCGTGCGTGCGTGCGTGCGTGCGTGCGAGCGAGCGAGCGAGCGAGCGAGCGAGAGAGAGAGAGAGAGATTATATGATGTGAATTTATTGGGAAGACGAAAAAGAGGAAGAAAATAACAAAAAAAAATAATGAAAGAAAAAACGGAAGAAAGAGATAATAAAAAGTAATAAAGGAAGAAAACAAAAGCGTTAGATAAAAAGAATAAAAAAAAATGTGATGTGGAGAGAGAGAGAGAGAGAGAGAGAGAGAGACCTTTTTACCGAACCTACCCCGTTTTTTTTCTGTAGTTTCCCTTAAAAGTTTTGATATTTCTCGTCTTTCAGCGGCTTCTCTCTGTCTCTGCCTCTCCCTTTCTTCCCTTCAAGCTGAGAAAGGATTTTTTTATACCAAATCTTACGCAAGTCCATTCACATTTGTTAGACGTGATATTATTTTCTGATATATTTCTGTCTCTTCGGCTTCTCCTTCTCTCTCTCTTTTTGCGCGTCAATTTTATCCCTCTCTGCCTTCCCTTCCACCTGAGAGAAGGACCTTTTTACCCGACCTTTTTCAAGAGGCTCCACTTTTGATAGACTATATTTGAAAAGACTTGATATTTCTCGTCTCTCCGCGGCCTCTCCCTTTTTTTTCTCTCATTTTCGTCACATGTCAATCCCTTCCTCCGCCATATTTCCTGCTGAGAGAGAGAGGGAAGGAGAGGGAGGGCCATTTCTACTCCTCCAAAGCCGTTCAGATCCTCCCCATCAGGCGCCGCTCTTTTGATGTGACTCTCTTCTTCAAGGCTTCTAGGAGTCGGAGATGAGGCGACTTTGAAGGTTCTGATTTTAGTCTTGACGTCAACTTCCGTATTTTTTAATGGTGGCGTTGGTCTTTTGGGTTAATCTCGTTCAGGGGTCTGCAACTGTGGTATCGAAGTATGTTTTAGTTTTGATTCTCATTCATTCTACTTGATCCTCTATTTCTTCCCGCTTCATTTCCTGGTTCTTTCATTTGGAGGTTTGTAATTTTGGTATTGAAGAATGTTGTTATTGAAGAATGTTTGTTTTGTCTTCCTCCATTGAAGCTAACGCATTTTTATCATCATCCCAATTTTGCCTGATCTGAATCTAACCTTACATTTTCCTTATCTTAATCCTTCTCTTCCTTGAACCCTCCCCCAACTCTTTTCACTTCACCTCTCCCTAACCTGAACTTAACCCACTTTTCTTCACACAATCCTTTCTGACCTGCAACAAGCCCTTATTTTCCTTACACTGCTCCTTTTTTTTATATCAAAGGATACGGCTCAAGGGCAACAAAAAGGGTACAAAAAAAACTTCTCCTCCTCCTCTTTCTCTCTAATCTCACTATCCCAATTCTTTTAACCTTTATTCTCCTTAACCTTAACCTAACCAAATTCTTCCTTCACCTAGGCCTTCTAACCTGAATGCAACCCTCTTCTCCATTACCTTAATCCTCCCTGACCTCACGAAACACTTTAATCCAATTCATTTTATCTTAACTCTCCATAACATGACCCTTGCCCTCTTTCTTTCTGTTTTTTTCTTTATTTCTTTGTTTGTTTGTTTGTTTTCTTTCTTTCTTTCTTTGTGTCTTTGTTTGCTTGTTTTTTCTTTCTTTCTTTCTTTGTGTCTCTGTTTGTTATTTCTTTTCTTTGTTTCTTTTTTCCTCCTTTCTTTTTTTCTTCCCCTCCTTTTTTTACATCAATCCCCCATTTTTCTTACATCAATCCTTTGTGACCTGTATTTAACCTAACCTTTCTTTTCCTCTACCTTCTTTACCTTTCTTTTACCTCCCTCAAACCTTAATCAGTACTCCCTAAACATATCCTAACCCAATTTTTGCCTCACCCAAATCTCCTTAACCTGAATGTAATCCTCTTTTCCTTTCCCCTGATCCTCCCTGACCTTGCAAAACACTTTCCCTCAGTCTGTCTCTTTGATGTCAGCGTGTTGGTGTAATCCTCCTAGACGCTGGTGAGAAAATGTCCCTCGCCCGGTAACTTATTTTCTTTATCCTTGACCCGGTGATAAAAATGGACAGATTGCTTTTGTCTCCCTCGCCCTTTGAAGACTTATTTCTCCTCACTTGAAGCAATCATCCGCTAATGGTATTTTTTTTTCGCTATTCTTCTTTTTTTCTTTCATTTTTTCTTTCGTTCGTTTGTTTTTTTCTTTCTCTTTCTTACTTTCTATCATTCTTTCTTGCTTCCTTGCTTTCATGCCCCTTTTTCTTTCTTTCTTACTTTCTTTCTTTTTTCTTTCTTATTTGTCTCTTTTCTTTTTCTTTTTCCCCTCTTTCTCCCCTTCTTACATATTTTCTTTTTCTTTCTTTTTCTTTGTCTTTCTTTCTTCATCTCTTCCGTCTCCTCATTCTGTCTTTCCTTCATTCTTTTTTCTTTCTTTTCTGTCTTTCTTTCCCTCTTCCTTCTCCTCCTGCTCCTCCTCCTCCTCCTCCTCCTCCTCCTCCTCTTCCTCCTCCTCTGTTGTAAATGTGCGTGGATGTGTTTGTGTGTGTTTTGCATAGACGTATTTTAAAGAACTTACAAATTTGTGGTCAGTTAAACATCTATCTATCTATCAATGTGTGTGTGTGTGTGTGTGTGTGTGTGTGTGTGTGTGTGTGTGTGTGTGTGTGTGTGTGTGTGTGTGTGTGTGTGTGTGTGTGTATTAATTTCGGCAGAAAAAAAAAAGTATTCACGCCGACTGTAATATTTCGTGAGGTAATACTGAACACGAATAATATTATACCCTTGAGTGCTTCCAATATCAAGGTATGAGAGAGAGAGAGAGAGAGAGAGAGAATAAATGATGATAATAATATGATGTGAATGTATTGGGAAAACGAAAAAAGGAAGAAACGAACAAAAAAATAATGAAAGAATAAAAAAAGAAAGGAAAGAAAGAGATAATGAAAGCCAGTGAGAAAGAAAAAGTAAGAAAGAAAGAAAGAAAACAAAAGCGTGAGATAAAAAAAAAAAAGAATGTGATGTGGAGAGAGAGAGAGAGAGAACGTAACAATATTGGAAGTTTTACGAAGATCAAGAAAATCCGCCTTATAAGCATCGGTGTTCGTAATAAGCAAACTTTTATAAACTTGTCCTCTTTTTCTCAGACGCTTTTGGATTTCGCAACAAATAATTCCCAAAGGCCTCCGGGAAGATTAGTTGTGTTCCCAGAATTCTTTTTCACGTCCATTGCGCAGGAGTCTTGTATAACTACGACCACTCGGCTATTAGAATTACAAGTGGAAATACCCAAAACCTCTACGAAAGGCTTATCCAATGTGTCTGCATATGGGTGTTGTGTAAGTTTAGAAATGTTTGGGAATAAAGGACTTAGTTTAATTTGTTAGGCGTCTTTTTTCTTTCTTTTTTGTTATCTGTCTTCTCCTTTTCCTCCTTCTCTTTCATTCATTCTTTCTTTCTTCACCTCTTCCTCCTCCTCTTCCTTCCTTTCTTTCTTTCTTTCTTTCTTCCATTCTTTCTTTCTTTCTCAACTTCTTTTTCACGTCCACAGTGCAGGAGTCTTGTATAACTACCTCTCGGCTATTAGAATTACCAGTGGAAATACCCAAAACCTCTACGAAAGGCTTATCCAATGTATGTGTATGTATGTGTTGTGTAAGTTCAGAAATGTTTGGGAATAAAGAACTTAGTTTAATTTGTTGGGCATCTTTTTTCTTTCTTTTTTGTTATCTGTCTTTCTTCTCCTTTTCCTCCTCCTCCTCTTTCTTTCTTTTAATTTGTTGGGCACATTTTTTCTTTTTTTCTGTGTCTATCTGTCTCTCTTCTCCTTTTCCTCCTCCTCTTTCTCTCTTTTTTTCATTTTTTCTTTTTTCACATCTTCCTTCTTCTCTTCCTTCCTTCCTTTCTTTCTTTCTTCCATTCTTTCTTTCTTTCTCAACTTAATTCTCATCGAAGAGGAGGCGAGGCGGGTTGTTAAAAATAGATATTGTTTTTGTATATTATCCAGAATGATACAATATTTCTTAACCACAAACTTCATTAATTTTTTACGTAATTTTCTAGATCTTCAGGACAGTACATTAATTCTGAAAAACTCGTGAGGTACAACTCGAAATTGAAGTATTATGTTATTTTGTTTTTGTACGTATATATGGCATCAGTTCAAGTACTCAATGTTAATACTGAAGGGAATAAGTTCAAATACAACTCATAATATGATTTGTCATGTTCAACCATCCATGTAATATATTTCCTGTTATTCTTCCATTGCATTCCTTATCAGACCTCCCTTTTTGTCTCTCTCTTCCTCTTTTTTCCCCTCTAAAGCTTTCTCTTCATTGCAATAAGCTCTCACTTCTCACCTCCCTCTATTCTTGTATTTTTTATGAACATCTCAGTTTGATATTAACATTTCCCTTTTAATATTCGTTTTAGGTATTAATATATATCTGAGTTTATGCCCAGTGCTCAATAACAAGGCAGAAGGAAATCCTATTAACTATTCATAAATGACTTGATGGGTAACTCAACAGAAGGGATCGTTTTATTTATCATAACCGCACGACAATGAATCTAAATTGGTGTCAAGAGTATCAGGACACCTTCTTCTCTATCTGACCTTTTTCCTTTCACTTCTTTTTTTATTAATTCCTTTTTAGTACGTGTTTGTGTTTTTTTGTGTGTATTTGTTTTTGTTTTCCTTTCTTACTTTTTATTTGACTCTTTTATGCTTTGTTTATTTTCTTTTTATTTTACCCTTTTTCTCCTTTTGGCCTCGTCCCGTTTTCTTTTATTGGAGCAGACACTGTTTTTGCGTCTTCCCCATAAACTGCCTCCCTTGCTGTTCAAAAATCAACAAAGGAACAATCTTAGATGCAAAACAACACGAAAATGGAGGGAAATCACATTGAAATACAGCTTTATACATATCGTGAAGGTGCAACGCTTCTCACCTTGGCTTTCGCTTCGTGTTTACGTAAAAAAGTAAAAAAATGAAACGGCGCTCCCTGGATGTTCCAACCCTCCCATCCTTGACCCGGTTTTCCGCTTGGCTTCCCGCGGCGCAACTTGGTCTGGGTGAAAGCGAGCAATCTCCCCCCTCGTGTGCTCATCCCCTCTGCGGCAAGCCTTGTCTTCCCTTCCCCTCTCAAGCTTATTCTTTGCTGTGTCTCCTAATCTTTCCCTTCTCTGTCCCTTTCCTTCCCTCCTTTCCTTCTCCTCTCCCTCCCTCACAACTACTCTCTTTTTCCTTTTCACTTTTTTTTTCATTCTTCCTTCCTTTCTTCCATTCTTCCCTACTGTTTTCCTTCCTTCCTCCCTTCTTTCTTCCCTCACTTCCCAACTCTCCTTCGTGTCTCCCTTTTCTTCTTCCCTTCCTCCCATTTTTTTTCTTTTCTTCATTCCCTCCTTTCCTTCTTTCCTCCTCCTTCTTTCTTTCATCCTTCCCATCTTTCTTCCCTCCACTCTTCCATTCTTTCCAGTTAGAGGTAAAAGACGCCACTTGCTTCTCCTTTACTCTCTTGCATGCTTTTCTCCTTCTCTTTTCTTCGTTTCTATTCATTTTTATATATTCTACTTCGAATGTGTCTTCCTTTTCTACATTATTTCTTCAACTACTTTCTTTTCAACTTTTTTTCTTCTTTTCAACTTCTCTTCTCTGTCCCTTTCAGGCTTTCCTCGCTGACTCAAGCTTTCTCTTCAACAAGCTTATATTTTCTGCATCTCTTTTTTTTATCTTTTAGTCTCTCAAGCTTCCTCTTTTCTTCCCTTCTAAAATTTTCTCTTCATTGCATTAAGCTTTCTATTCTCTGCATCTCAAACTTTCTCCTCTCTGTCCCTCAAAGTCTGTCTTCACAATGACTAACTTTCTCTTCGCTGCGTCTCTTAAGCTCTTTCACCGTTGCACCTCACAAACTTCCTCTTCTTTGTACTTCTCAAACTTTGTCTTCTTTATCCCTCTCAACTTTGTCTTCTCTCTCCCTCTCAAGCTTCCTCTTCTCTCACTCTCTAGCTCTCTCTTCACTGCATCGCTCGATCTCTCTTCTCTTTCCCTCTCAAGCTTTCTCTTCACTGCATCAAGCTTTCCTCTCTTTCTCAAGGTGTCTCTTCTATTTCACTCTTAAGCTTTCTCTTCGCTGCATCATTCATTTTATCTTTTCAACGCACCTCTTAGATTTTCTCTCCGGGGTCTCTCTCAAGCTAGCTCTTCTCCGTTTCTCATAAGTTTCATCTCCTTGACCTCTTTCAGACTTCCTCTCCTGTCCCCCTTAAGCTCTCTCTTCTGATCTTTCTCACAAATCTGCAGTTTGTATTTGAGTGACAAGTAATATCCGTTATCGTGTGGGTTGTCCCTTCCTGTGCTCCCCCTCAATTACTCAATAAATGCATCACTTGCTCGAGGATATGACTGGCATGTAATCAAGGTAATCAGACGTGTTTTTCTGACCTCGTTTTTGTCTGTCTGTCCGCCTGTCTGTCTCTCTGTTGGTGTATCTGTCTGTGTGTCTGTCTGTGCATTGGTGTGTCTGTCTGTCTGTCTGTCTCTGTTGGTGTATCTCTCTCTCTCTCTCTCTCTCTCTCTCTCTCTCTCTCTCTCTCTCTCTCTCTCTCTCTCTCTCTCTCTCTCTCTCTCTCTCTCTCTCTCTCTCACACACACACACACACACACACACACACACACACACACACACACACACACACACACACATTTTCTTTAATAAAATTCTACGGATAACAACTTTCACATTTCACTTAGTTACGAAACTCCTTTTTTTCTGTACTTATAAATCTATCTCCCTATCTATCTATCTTACCATCTATCTGCCTATCTTACCATCTATCTAACTATCTGCATCTATCCATCTATCTATCTACCAATCTATCTCTGTGTGTCTGTATATATGTAGGTCTAAAATTCCTCAACAAAAGTCTAAGGTATTTGTCATCAGTTTCTATTATCTCCCCTTGTATTGCACGCTGTATCATCGCCCCGGGCTGGAGTGTGGCGAACGTGTAACACAAGTAATACGACTCTTCCGACCTTTACTCTTGGGAAATGGATGCTTGGGGCTATTTCCTGGATGAAGTTTTTTTGTATGATTTTTACTTTTGTATTTTACCTTTATTTTACTTTATTTCCTTTATTGTATCGTTTTTATTTTTGTGTTTGTATTTTCATCATTACTTATTTTTGTTTTAGTTCGTTTTATTATTGTTTTGTTTATTCATTTATATTCTGCTCTATTTTATCTTTTTCCTTTTATTTCTTTTTTTTATTAATTCCTTTTTATTTGTGATTGTGTTTTTTTATTGTTTCGTTATTTTTAGTTTCTGTTCTTACTTTTTATTTGATTTCTTGTATGTTTTTTGGTATTTTCTTCTTTATTTCATCTTTTTTTCTTTTTATTTCCTTTTATTAACCCCTCTTATTTTTTTATTTATGTTTATTTTTATTATCATTTCATTATTTGTATTTCTAATTTATCTTTTACTTATATTTCCTCTTATTAATTCCTCTCTATTTTTGTTTATTTTTATTTTCATTATTTTTTTTCAATATTCGCTTTTCTTATTTATTGTATTTAGTTTTATTTCTTTATTTCTTTATCTTTATCTATTCATATTCTCTATTCTATCTTTTCCTCCTGTATCCTTTTATTAATTCCTCTTTATTTTTATGAATTTTATTATTATTGACCTTATTTCTTTTCATTCATATACTTATTTATCTGTTTATTCATCTTCTCTACTTTATCTTTTTCTCCTGTATCCTTTTATTCATTCCATTTTATTTAATTTTTTGTATTTTATTATTATTTGCCTTATTTCCTTTCATTTTTTATTTACTTACTTATTTACGTGTGTGTGTGTTTGTGTGTACCCCTAACAGGCACATCTTTTTCACCTAACACATCTCCCGGAGCTTAATTTCGGCGCTCCTTGACAAACTACTTTTCGTCCGCAATATTTCTCTAGCCTTACCGGAGTGGCTGGCGCGGACGTGTTAATGGGAAAATTATGGAGCCTTAAATTGGGGCCCGCTCACGTAATTCTCGTCTTAACCTGAGAATATTTCCGCTGACTCAGGTGGAAATTAGAAGTCCTTTTACCTCACTTCCTTTAAACATAGACTTCTGAGTATATTTTTATGGGTATACCTCCTTACTCTCTCTCTCTCTCTCTCTCTCTCTCTCTCTCTCTCTCTCTCTCTCTCTCTCTCTCTCTCTCTCTCTCTCTCTCTCTCTCTCTCGCTCTCTCTCTCTCTCTCTCTCTCTCTCTCTCTCTCTCTCTCTCTCTCTCTCTCTCTCTCTCTCTCTCTCTCTCTCTCTCTCTCTCTCTCTCTCTCTCTCTCATGCAGATCTCCTTTCCCTTGCTTTCTAAATACAACCGATTACTATCTTTGTTTATTCTTTCTACGACCATTTGTATCTTCACCCTCTCCCTGCCTTTCTCTTCCTCTCATTTGGTACCTCTTCCGTCTCTACCGCCTCCTTCTACTATAACTCCATTTCTTCCTCCTCCTCTTCCTACTAATACTCCTTATCTTCCTCCTCCTTCTACTTATACAACTTTCCTTCCTTCTCCTCCACCTACTCTGCTTAGTACACCTGGGGAAATAATTGGAGTTTCACAGGTAAACATCGACGCACCTGAGAATATTAATGTTTGCCCAGGTGAAAGATTAATCACCTTTTGCCAAACTCCTTCTGTCTCTGTCTCTCTCTCTCTCTCTCTCTCTCTCTCTCTCTCTCTCTCTCTCTCTCTCTCTCTCTCTCTCTCTCTCTCTCTCTCTCTCTCTCTCTCTCTCTCTCTCTCTCTCTCTCTCTCTCTCTCTCTCTCTCTCTCTCTCTCTCTCTCTCTCTCTCTCTCTCTCTCTCTCTCTCAGTGTCTTTGTCTATATATCTGTCTATCTATCTATCTAACTATCTTCGTCTCTCCATCACTCTCTGTTTTCTAGTTTTAAGTAAGGATGGAAGGATGAAAATAAAAGGAAGTAAGAAAGAAAAAAAAAGAAAAAGAGGAAGAGAAAGAAAGGATTAACAGTAAGTAGCCGTGCTCACCAACATTCTGGGCCGCCTGAGCCATTAGCTAAGTCTCATATTGACCATCGGAGAAAACTTAGGTACCTTAAATAACCTAAAACTACCCTCAGGACCAGCTTGTGTTTCCTGGGAGAAAGTAAGATTCAGGAAGTAAGAGCAGGAGGAGGAGGAGGAGGAGGAGGAGGAGGAGGAGGAGGAGGAGGAGGAGGAGGAGGAAGAGGAGGAGGAGGAGGAGAAGAAAGGGGGTTAAAGAAGAAGCATTACCCACTCACAGATCAAAGCAAATAAAAACTGTAGCTACACTTTCAGTCTGAGAGAGAGAGAGAGAGAGAGAGAAACGTTCAGGACTCTTAGGAGAAAGGTTGAACTCTTTTTATTTTCCCCTGAGTCATCTAAGACAAGCTATTTACCAGGATAGCTCATAAAAAACGTAATCACTTGCAATTATCTCAAGTTACCTGGGAGAGAGTAAGGAATATAGAGGCATCTTCAGGACTTTAAGAAGGAAGGTTGATATCTTTCTCTTTTCCCCTGAGTCAACTGAGACAGCCAATGTCCCTGGAAAGACAATAAACTCTTAATCACTTGCAATGATCTCAAGTTACCTGGAGGAGAGCAAGAGCTATAGAGACATCTTCAGGACTTTAAGAAGGAAGGTTGATATCTTTCTCTTTTCCCCTGAGTCAACTGAGACAGCCAATGTCCCTGGAAAGACCTCGTAACACACAAAGTATATCTGCAATTACCTTGAGTTGCCTTGTGAAGAGTTAGGACTGTGGGGATACGTTCAGGTTTCTCAGCAGCAAGTACAATATATATTTATGAGTCACCTGAGAGAGCTTATATACCTTGAAAGACTTATAAACATTTAAGACATTACCTACAGTTACATGGGAGAAAGTATTTACCTGGAAAGACCTGAAAACACGTAAACATACCTGCAATTACCTTCAGTTACCTGTATGAAAGAGTATATACGCGGAAATACATTGAAATACCCCCAAAAATACCTGTAATTACCTTAAGTTACCTGTGTGAGCGTATATATCTGGAAAAAACTTGAATACCCCAAAATACCTGCAATTACTTTACGTTACCTGTTTGAGAGAGTACCTGAAAAGACCTTGAATTACCCCCCCAAAAAACACCTGTAATTACCTTAAGTTACCTGTGTGAGAGTGTATACCTGAACATACCTTGAAATACCCCCAAAACACCTGGAATTACCTTAAGTTACCAATGAAAGAGTACATACCTGAAAATACCTTGAAATACCCCCCAAAAACACCTGCAGTTACCTTACGTTACCTGTTTGAGAGCATATTTACCTGGAAAGACTTTGAAATACCCCCCAAAACACCTTCAATTACCTTACGTTACCTGTTTGAGAGAGTATATACCTGGAAAAAACTGAAATACCCCCAAAACACCTGTAATTACCTTAAGTTACCAATGAAAGAGTATATACCTGAAAAGACCTCGACACCCTCCCCAAAACACCTGCAATTACCTTGAGCTACCTGGAAAAGAGAAGACAACGTAGAGACACTACTTCGTACAACTAACTAGACATAGCGTTTGACACATACTCTAATAAGCCTGAACTAGAGCAATGAAGACAAATGAAAACTCTTGCATTATGTGACTGGACGGCGTGTGATGAGGTAACTGTGTATGGTTAGAGTAATCAGTAGGGAATTTCGTAAACCTAACCGGGAATGACGTTATCCAGGAAGGGGGATTGTGTAGTTTCCGATCTGAGCAACTTTCTAGAAACCCTCAGCCAAGTTTGACGTTGAATGATTAATGAGACGACTATCCTCCTCCTCCTCCTCCTCCTCCTCCTCCTCCTCCTCCTCCTCTTCTTCATTCTCCTTTTTTGTCTTGCTCTTCTTTACTCCTCCCCTCTCTTCTGTCTTCTCCACCTTACCTCTTTCCTTCTCCTCCCTTCTCTTCGTTTTCTTACCTTCTACCTTTTCCTCTTTTACTTTCTCTATTTTTTACCTCTCGTCCTTTCTCTAACCTTCTCGTCCTCCTTATTGCTCCTCCAGTCCCTCTTCCCCCCCCCCCCGCCCTTTAATCAATCATGTGACGGCTTCCCTCCTGCCCTCCACTTCTGTTTCCTCCCTTCTTTTGGTGTCTTGTTCCTCGTCTTATTTATTACGGTTATCCTTGTTCTTGTTCTTCTCTTTCCTTTCTTATTTTTGTTCCCATTCGTTTCTTATTTCACTTTTTCTTTATTCTTATTTTCGTGTTTCTGTTTCACTTTTTTTATTCTTGTTTTTTATTCATTTTGCTTCCTTTATTTTTCTCTCTCACTCATTTCTTATTTTTATTCCTTCGTTTATCTTACATTTTCCTTATTCTTATTTTCACGTTTCTTTTTCACATTTTGTTTTTGCTTTCTTGTTATTTTTCTTACCCTCGTCTTTTAATCCTGTCCTGAATCTTCCTCATCTCCTTATTCATAGCATATCAAAGCTTTCATCATTTCTTCTCTTAAATATTTATTGGCATCATTTATATGTTGATTCCTCTTTACAGTATAACTCCGTCAGGCTTTCTTTTCAATATTTTCCTTCCTTTTCGTCTTCTCTCTCTCTCTCTCTCTCTCTCTCTCTCTCTCTCTCTCTCTCTCTCTCTCTCTCTCTCTCTCTCTCTCTCTCTCTCTCTCTCTCTCTCTCTCTCTCTCTCTCTCTCTCTCTCTCTCTCTCTCTCTCTCTCATGCAATTCTCCTTTCCTTCATTATCTTGCAAATACAGCTATTAACTCTCTTGTCTATTCTCTCTACGACCACTTAACTCTTCACTCTCTCCTTGCCTTTCTCTTTCTCTCATTTGGTAAATCTTTCTACACACAATCGCTCCTTCTCCTCCTATCCCTCCTCCTTCTACTACTATAACTCCATTTCTTCCTCCTCCTACTAATACGCCTTTTTCTTCCTACTTCTTATGCTTATACTCCTTTCCTTCCTTCTCCTCCTCCTATTCCTTCTACTCTACCAGTCCTCCTCCTCTTCCTCCTCCCCCTCCTCATTTTCTTCCTTTTTCTTCCATCAAAGCGTGGGAGAACGAGGCTAATGAAGTGGTCTGACGGTTCATTAGTTAGTGTGAGGCATAATTACATCACACATCATTGATTAATCTTGTGGTTGGTAAGTGGAACAAGAAAAAAATGGGAAGATGATGATGATGATGATGGCTGTTGTTGTTATTATTGTAGGAGGAGGAGGAGGAGGAGGAAAAGAAGAAACATTACCCAATCACAGAAAAAACAATAAAAATAAATTGGAGCTACACTTTTCAACTGAGAGAGAGAGAGAGAGAGAGAGAGAGAGAGAGAGAGAGAGAGAGAGAGAGAGAGAGAGAGAGAGAGAGAGATGGGTAGATTCTTGAACACATTAGCCTTTCCATCAACTCACGCGGAAGACTCTCTGATCGCTTTGTGTGGGAGGAAATGGTGTTGAATCCCCCTCCTAATCCCTTCTCGTCCCCCATCACGGGTTATTACAGTCATTAGTCAAGGGAATTACAAGAGAAGATGAGGTTAATAGGTTTTTCATTACTCTTGTTCATCGCTCAAAGTTGGATCATATACTCTCTCTCTCTCTCTCTCTCTCTCTCTCTCTCTCTCTCTCTCTCTCTCTCTCTGTCTCTCTCTATGTCTCTCTCTCTCTCTCTCTCTCTCTCTCTCTCTCTCTCTCTCTCTCTCTCTCTCTCTCTCAGTGTCTTTGTCTATCTATCTATCTATCTATCTTACTATCTTCGTCTCTCCATCACTCTCTGTTCTCTAGTTTTAAGTAAGGATGGAAGGATGAAAATAAAAGGAAGTAAGAAAGAAAAAAAAAGAAAAAGAGGAAGAGAAAGAAAGGATTAACAGTAAGTAGCCGTGCTCACCAACATTCTGGGCCGCCTGAGCCATTAGCTAAGTCTCATATTGACCATCGGAGAAAACTTAGGTACCTTAAATAACCTAAAACTACCCTCAGGACCAGCTTGTGTTTCCTGGGAGAAAGCAAGATCCAGAGAGTAAGAGCAGGTGGAGCAGGAGGAGAAGGAAGAGGAGGAGGAGGAGGAGGAGGAGGAGGAGGAAGAGGAGGAGGAGGAGGAGGAGAAAGGGGGTTAAAGAAGAAGCATTACCCACTCACAGATCAAAGCTAATAAAAACTGTAGCTACACTTTCAGTCTGACAGAGAGAGAGAGAGACGTTCAGGACTCCTAGGAGAAAGGTTGAACTCTTTTTATTTTCCCCTGAGTCATCTAAGACAAGCTATTTACCAGGATAGCCCATAAAAAACGTAATCACTTGCAATTATCTCAAGTTACCTAGGAGAGAGTAAGGACTATAGAGGCATCTTCAGGACTTTAAGAAGGAAGGTTGATATCTTTCTCTTTTCCCCTGAGTCAACTGAGACAGCCAATGTCCCTGGAAAGACAATAAACTCTTAATCACTTGCCATGATCTCAAGTTACCTGGAGGAGAGCAAGGACTATAGAGACATCTTCAGGACTTTAAGAAGGAAGGTTGATATCTTTCTCTTTTCCCCTGAGTCAACTGAGACAGCCAATGTCCCTGGAAAGACAATAAACTCTTAATCACTTGCAATGATCTCAAGTTACCTGGAGGAGAGCAAGGACTATAGAGACATCTTCATGACTTTAAGAAGGAAGGTTGATATCTTCCTCTTTTCCCATAAGTCACCTGAGACAGCCAATGTCCCTGGAAAGACCTCGTAACACACAAAGTATATCTGCAATTACCTTGAGTTGCCTTGGGAAGAGTTAGGACTGTGGGGATACGTTCTGGTTTCTCAGCAGCAAGTACAATATATATTTATGAGTCACCTGAGAGAGCTTATATACCTTGAAAGAAACATTTAAGACATTACCTACAGTTACATGGGAGAAAGTATTTACCTGGAAAGACCTGAAAACACGTAAATATACCTGCAGTTACCTTCAGTTACCTGTATGAGAGAGCATATACGCGGAAATACATTGAAATACCCCCCAAAATACCTGTAATTACCTTAAGTTACCTGTGTGAGAGTATATATCTGGAAAAAACTTGAATACCCCAAAATACCTGCAATTACTTTACGTTACCTGTTTGAGAGAGTACCTGAAAAGACCTTGAATTACCCCCCAAAACACCTGTAATTTCCTTAAGTTACCTGTGTGAGAGTGTATACCTGAACATACCTTGAAATACCCCAAAAACACCTGTAATTATCTTAAGTTACCTGTGTGAGAGTGTATACCTGAACATACCTTGAAGTGCCCCCCAAACACCTGTAATTACCTTAAGTTACCTGTGTGAGTGTATACCTGAACTTACCTTGAAATACCCCCAAAGTACCTTCAATTACCTTACGTTACCAATGAAAGAGTATATACCTGAAAATACCTTGAAATACCCCCCAAAAAACACCTGCAGTTACCTTACGTTACCTGTTTGAGAGTATATATACCTGGAAAGACTTTGAAATACCCCCCAAAACACCTTCAATTACCTTACGTTACCTGTTTGAGAGAGTAGATACCTGGAAAAAACTGAAATACCCCCTAAAACACCTGTAATTACCTTAAGTTACCAATGAAAGAGTATATACCTGAAAAGACCTCGACACCCTCCCCAAAACACCTGCAATTACCTTGAGCTACCTGGAAAAGAGAAGACAACGTAGAGACACTACTTCGTACAACTAACTAGACATAGCGTTTGACACATACTCTAATAAGCCTGAACTAGAGGAATGAAGACAAATGAAAACTCTTGCATTGTGTGATTGGACGGCGTGTGATGAGGTAACTGTGTATGGTTAGAGTAATCAGTAGGGAATTTCGTAAACCTAACCGGGAATGACGTTATCCAGGAAGGGGGATTGTGTAGTTTCCGATCTGAGCAACTTTCTAGAAACCCTCAGCCAAGTTTGACGTTGAATGATTAATGAGACGACTATCCTCCTCCTCCTCCTCCTCCTCCTCCTCCTCCTCCTCCTCCTCCTCCTCTTCTTCATTCTCCATTTTTGTCTTGCTCTTCTTTACTCCTCCCCTCTCTTCTGTCTTCTTCACCTTACCTGTTTCCTTCTCTCCCTTCTCTTCGTTATCTTACCTTCTACCTTTTCCTCTTTAACTTTCTCTATTTTTTACCTCTCGTCCTTTCTCTAACCTTCTCGTCCTCCTTATTGCTCCTCCTGTCCATCGTCCCCCCCCCCCGCCCTTTAATCAATCATGTGACGGCTTCCCTCCTGCCCTCCATTTCTGTTTCCTCCCTTCTTTTGCTGTCTAGTTTCTCGTCTTATTTATTACGGTTATCCTTGTTCTTGTTCTTCTCTTTCCTTTCTTACTTTTGTTCCCATTCGTTTCTTATTTCACTTTTTCTTTATTCTTATCTTCGTGTTTCTGTTTCACTTTTTTTATTCTTGTTTTTTATTCATTTTGCTTCCTTTTTTTCTCTCACTCCTTTCTTATTTTTATTCCTTCGTTTATCTTACATTTTCCTTATTCTTATTTTCACGTTTCTTTTTCACATTTTGTTTTTGCTTTCTTGTTATTTTTCTTACCCTCGTCTTTTAATCCTGTCCTGAATCTTCCTCATCTCCTTATTCATAGCATCTCAAAGCTTTCATCATTTCTTCTCTTAAATATTTATTGGCATCATTTATATGTTGATTCCTCTTTACATTATAACTCCGTCAGGCTTTCTTTTCAATATTTTCCTTCCTTTCCGTCTTCTCTCTCTCTCTCTCTCTCTCTCTCTCTCTCTCTCTCTCTCTCTCTCTCTCTCTCTCTCTCTCTCTCTCTCTCTCTCTCTCTCTCTCTCTCTCTCTCTCTCTCTCTCTCTCTCTCTCTCTCTCTCTCTCTCTCTCTCTCTCTCTCTCTCTCTCTCTCTCTCTCTCTCTCTCTCTCTCTCTCTCTCTCTCATGCAATTCTCCTTTCCTTCATTATCTTGCAAATACAGCTATTAACTCTCTTGTCTATTCTCTCTACGACCACTTAACTCTTCACTCTCTCCTTGCCTTTCTCTTTCTCTCATTTGGTACATCTTTCTACACACAATCGCTCCTTCTCCTCCTCTCCCTCCTCCTTCTACTACTATAACTCCATTTCTTCCTCCTCCTACTAATACGCCTTTTTCTTCCTACTTCTTATGCTTATACTCCTTTCCTTCCTTCTCCTCCTCATACTCCTTCTACTAATACTCCTTTCCTTCCTCCTCCTCCTCCTCCTCCTCCTCCTCCTCCTCCCCCTCCTCATTTTCTTCCTTTTTCTTCCATCAAAGCGTGGGAGAACGAGGCTAATGAAGTGGTCTGACGGTTCATTAGTTAGTGTGAGGCATAATTACATCACACATCATTGATTAATCTTGTGGTTGGTAAGTGGAACAAGAAAAAAATGGGAAGATGATGATGATGATGATGATGGCTGTTGTTGTTATTATTGTAGGAGGAGGAGGAGGAGGAGGAAAAGAAGAAACATTACCCAATCACAGAAAAAACAATAAAAATAAATTGGAGCTATACTTTTCAACTGAGAGAGAGAGAGAGAGAGCAACGTATCTCACCTAAGAAACTCATCCATCAACTTAAACAAGATAGACGGACACAAAGAGAGAGAGAGAGAGAGATGGGTAGATTCTTGAACACATTAGCCTTTCCATCAACTCACGCGGAAGACTCTCTGATCGCTTTGTGTGGGAGGAAATGGTGTTGAATCCCCCTCCTAATCCCTTCTCGTCCCCCATCACGGGTTATTACAGTCATTAGTCAAGGGAATTACAAGAGAAGATGAGGTTAATAGGTTTTTCATTACTCTTGTTCATCGCTCAAAGTTGGATCATATACTCTCTCTCTCTCTCTCTCTCTCTCTCTCTCTCTCTCTCTCTCTCTCTCTCTCTCTCTCTCTCTCTCTCTCTCTCTCTCTCTCTCTCTCTCTCTCTCTCTCTCTCTCTCTCTCTCTCTCTCTCTTTACTTTTATTTCTACCTGTCTTCCTTCCTAATTATCTGCTATGCCTTCTCTTTACCTGTATCTCTTCCTATACGTTTCCCTCTCACTTTCTGATTACCTTCTGTACCAGCACATCTTTTTCTAACCCTTCTTCTACCTTGCATGATTACCTTCTCTACTTCCTCTCTCAACTGCAGATGAAAGCTTTCCCTCTTCACGTAAACTCAGACCCTCATAGCGAGACATTTTCATTCCTTTTTCTTTAAGCCTTGACTCACATGGAAAACAGCGTCCGTCCAGCTCTTCATACCGTACCCTGAGTAGTAGGCCCTTGGTGTGTCTTGTCTAGGGACCCTCTGGTATATAATCCACTGGAGGTGCATTCGAGGCCTTAGCGTGGTACTCCCATCCCTTTTAGTCTCTTCTACGCGTCGACTCCAGCGCTCTCGGGGGAACTCAGCGGCCGGCCAGCTCTCTCTCCTTCCCGTACCTCGAGTAGTAGATGCTTGCTTCTTCTTCTTCTTCTTCTTCTTCTTCTTCTTTGTTCCGTTTTCTTCGTATTCCTGTTGTTGATCTTTGTTTTTTGTTTGTTTTCCTTAGTATCTTTCATTTTCTTATCTCTTTTTCTTATCTTCTCTTTTCTTATATTTTTTGTTTATCTTCCCTGTTATCTTTCTTTTTCTTATCTCTCTTTATTATCTTCTTTTCTTTTCTTATATTTTTTTTGTTTATCTTCCCTGTTATCTTTCTTTTTCTTATCTCTTTTTACTATCTTCTTTTCTTTTCTTACATGTTTTTTTGTTTTTTTCTTTCCCTGTCATCATTCTTTTTCTTGCTGTCTTCTCTCTTGTCTTCGCTTGGCTTACCTTGTGTTTTCTTCTTAGTTATTTTGCTCATCTTTGTTCTCATTTGCTTTTCCTGTTCCATTTATTTTACTTACTTTTTATCCTTGTCCTCACTTGGCTTACCTTATCTCTGTGCGTTTCTTTCTGTGTGTGTGTGTGTGTGTGTGTGTGTGTGTGTGTGTGTGTGTGTGTGTGTGTGTGTGTGTGTGTCTGTGTCTGTCTGTCTGGATGGATGGGGTGGGGGGTGTCTTTTTTGTCTGTTTTCTGTCAGTCTGTGTGTCTGGATGGCTGTGTGTTTCTCTCTCTGTTTGTGTCTGTTTATGTCTGTCTCTCTGGATGGGGGTGGGAGGCCTTTTCTGTGTCTGTGTTTGTCTGTCTGGATGTCTGGATGGGTGTGTGTTTCCCTCTGTGTTTGTCTGTCTGTCTGTCTGGATGGGTGTGTGTTTCTCTCTCTGTTTGTGTCTGTGTTTGTCTGTCTGTCTGTCTGGATGGGTGTGTGTTTCTCTCTCTGTTTGTGTCTGTGTTTGTCTGTCTGTCTTGATGGGGGTGGGGGTGTCTTTTCTGTGTCTGTTTCTGTCTGTCTGTGTGTCTGAATGTGTGTGTATATTTCGCTATCTGTTTGTGTCTGTTTGTGTGTCTGTCTGTCTGGATGGGGGTGGTGGTGTCTTTTCTGTCTCTGTTTTCTGTCTGTGTGTGTGGATGGGTGTGTGTTTATCTGTTTGTGTCTGTGTTTCTGTTTGTATGTCTGTTTGATCGCTGTCTGTATATATCTATGTCCTCTCTATTTATTTTTCTCTCTTTGTCTGCCGGAATGAAGAGCGACCAAATTCAGAAGGTTAAAAGCGAGTTGATAATGATTTGATGAGCGCAATGAACGGTGAATGACAGCACTCAATCACTGGCTAACTAACTGACCACCGACTGAACGAATAAACGACTGACTAACCTAACTGACTGACTGACTGATTGACTGATAACTGACGCTTTACTACATGAACCGAACATTAACTACAAGGAACATATTTTTTTTTCCTTCTTTCTCTCTGTATTATCCTCTTCTTCCTCTCTATTTTTCCCTCTCTTCCTTTCTTCATCACTTCCTCTCTCTCCCTCTTTTCCTGTACTTTCTTCCTCCGTCTTTATTATCTCTCTAACCTATCCTTACCTAACCTAATCTATTGTATATCTAACCTAACGTATTTTAATATAATTTAATCTATCTAATCTATTCTAACCTAATTTCATCTATCTAATCTATTATAACCTAATCTATCTAGTGCATATATAATCAAATCTGTTATAATCTAATCTAATCTAACTAATTCTCACCTAATCTTTCTATTGTATATCTAATCTATTATAATCTAATCTATCTAACCTAACCTAATCTATCTACTGTATATCTATTGTAATTTTCACCTACATAATTGCAAAAGACAATCAATTAAGGTATCTAATCTATTTGTATCTAATCTAATCTATAATCTAATCTAACCTCTAATCTCTCGTGTATCTATTCTACGTTTCATCAACATATATTAATCTATCTAATCTACTCTAACCTAATCTGTCTCTAGTGTAACTGTTGTAAGGAGGAGGAGGAGGAAGAGGAGCAGGAGGAGGAGGAGGAGGAGGAGGAGGAGGAGGAGGAGGAGGAGGAGTTAATCAATTCTTATCTAATCTGTTTTCCTTCTTACCTATTCTAACTTTATCTATTGTGTATCTATTCTAATTTTCATCCACATTGTCGAATCTAATCAACTATCTAATCTACTCTAACCAAATCTGTCTCTGGTGTAGCTGTTTTTAATTTTTAGCTACATACTCTAATCTAATCTATCTACTCTAACCTAATGAATCTCTAGTGTATCATCGTAATTTGCATCCACATACTCGAATCTAATCAACTATCTAATCTACTCTAACCTAATCTGTCTCTAGTCTATCATTGTAATTTTCATCCACATAAAAGCATTAGGCCATAAGGTAAGTTAGCGTCCTTCACCTGGTTAATCAAGTCTAGAAAGGATTATTATACACCTGAGAGTCTTGAATTACCGAGAACGTGAACCTTGTGTGTGTGTGTGTGTGTGTGTGTGTGTGTGTGTTCTCTCTCTCTCCTCATATTATTTCCATATAACAAGGTCTTACGTCCCTCCACGCTCATATTTCTTTCCTCCATTCCTCCCTCCCTCTTTCCTTTTCTCTTCTCTGTCTCCCTTCTTCTCTATTCGTAGTTTTATCTCCTTCCTTCTCCTGTGTTCCTGCTACTCTCTTTTATTTCAGACTCTCTTCTTCCCCTACATTCCTTCCTTCCTTACTTCCTTCCTCCCTTCCTTTCATCCTTCCTTCCTTTCTTCCTTCCTTCCTTCCAGTCTTTCTCTTTATTTTTCTTTCTTTCCTTCCTTCCTTCCTTCCTTCCTTCCTTCCAGTCTTTCTCTTTATTTTTCTTTCTTTCCTTTCTTCCTTCCTTCCATTCTTTCTCCTTCCTTCTTCTCTCCTTCATTCACAAAAGAGAGAGATTAGGAAGATGAGGTTACCAGAAAATATAGTTACAATAAAATTAGAAAGGAAAAGATATAATGACGGAAGAAAAGAAAAGGAAGAAGAGGAGGAGGAAGGAAAATAAAGACCTTAGAGTAAAAGGAGGAGGTGAACATGAAAGAGAAGTTATAACGAGGAGGAGAGGAGGAGGAGGAGGAGGCATAGAAAAAGAATACGCAAGTTGAGACAAGGATAGTATGTGAAAAAATATGAGAAGGTGGAAGAGGAGAAGCAGAAGAAGAAAAAGAAGAAGAAAAAGAAGGCAGAGGAGGAGGAGGAGGAGGAGGAAGAAGAAGAAGAAGAAGAAGACTAGGGGAGCGATTTTATTACCTTTAGGAGGAGGAGGAGGAGGAGGAGCAGGGAGGTAAGAATATTGAGAAACGAGAATAGGGAACCAAATAATGTATGTTTATAGGTTGTGAAGATCAGGTTATAGGCCTATCTCTGTGTGTGTGTGTGTGTGTGTGTGTGTGTGTGTGTGTGTGTGTGTGTGTGTGTGTGTGTGTACTCTTCCTTTCACTCTCCTCTAGATTTACATATAACAAGATCTTTCTGTCCCCTCTCGCAATATTTCTTCCATCTATTCCTTCCTTGTATTCCTCCTTCCATCCTTTCTCTTCTCTCTATCTCTCCTTTTTTATCCCTATTCTTCCTTCTCTTCCCTCTCTTTATCTCTCTTTCTCTAACAATATTCTTCCCTCTTTCCTTCTTTCGTTTCCCTTGTTCGTCTCTTATTCTCCTCTTTCGTACTTTCTACCTTCCCTCCTTCTTTTCTTTCTTCTTTTCTTTCCCTCTTTCGCTCCGTATTCTCCTCTTCTTCCTTTCTATTTTTCCCTCTCTTTCTTCTTTCAACATTTTCTCTTTCTCCTTCCCTTTTTTTCTTTGCTCTTTCCTTCCTTCTTTGCCATATTTATTTCTCTCTCCCTCCTTCCTTCTCTTCACCTTCTCTCTCTTCTCCTATCCCTTCGACCTACTTCCCTCCTTCCCTTCCAGTTTTCCTTCTCTATTCCTCTTCATCCATCTTTCTCTCTCTCTCCCTATCACCATATCACTCTTAATTCCTCTTCGTCCCTTCCCCTCTTTATTACTTTCTCCCTTTGTCCCTCTCTTCCTTTCCCTATTCATCACTCCCCTCCTCCTCCATCTCCTTCCTTCCCATCCTTCCCCTCTCCCATTCCATCCTATCACTTAACTCTCCTCCTCCTCCTCCTCTCTCTCTCCCTCCCTCAATCCTTCCTTCCCTCCCTTCTCCCTCTCTCCCTTGTTTTCTTCCAATTCACTGGTAGCCATAGAAACCAGACAGACAGACAGACAGACAGACAGAAAGACAGACAGACAGACAGAAAGGTACAGAATTAACCACTATGTAAAATTCCTTAGAGAGAGAGAGAGAGAGAGAGAGAGAGAGAGAGAGAATGGAAGGTGAAAAAAAAATAACAAAATTCTTTCCTTTAGTAATTAGTGTGAGAGGTGGGCGGTGATGTATGTATGTACGTGTGTGCGTGTGTGTGTGTGTGTGTGTGCGTGCGCTCGTCTCTCACTTTCTTCTTTCCTACCTTCTTTTCCTTTCCTTCTGTTCATCCTTTTCTTCATCCTCTTTCTTCATTCACTCAAAACCTAATATATAACTTTCTACAGTACCTTCTCTCTCTCTCTCTCTCTCTCTCTCTCTCTCTCTCTCTCTCTCTCTCTCTCTCTCTCTCTCTCTCTCTCTCTCTCTCTCTCTCTCTCTCTCTCTCTCTCTCTCTCTCTCTCTCTCTCTCTCTCTCTCTCTCTTACCTACCTATCTATATATCTATCTATCTTTCTATCTGTTTCTTGTACTTTTCTCTTCTCCTTCCTTTTTGGCTTAACTGAAATTCCAGGTAGAACAGTTAAGCTTAAGGGGAGCGTTCGGACAAGGGATTTCTGCAACAGGTGGTTTCGGCGGCGAACGAAATGCAAAGAAAAATACCAAAGAAAAAATTGTAATCCTTATTTTCCCTTATTAATCGTTGGCTTTGAAGTACGAAATGTAACCTTGATCTAGGCTTACCGAGAGAGAGAGAGAGAGAGAGAGATATTGGAAGAGACGTCTCTCTCTCTCTCTCTCTCTCTCTCTCTCAT
The DNA here is from genome assembly GCF_024679095.1 of Eriocheir sinensis. Taxonomy (NCBI): domain Eukaryota; kingdom Metazoa; phylum Arthropoda; class Malacostraca; order Decapoda; family Varunidae; genus Eriocheir; species Eriocheir sinensis. The sequence goes on from NC_066530.1 coordinate 14,104,484, forward strand.
TAAAAGTTGAGTTTATTGAGGTTTAGGATAAGCCTGTGAGAGAGAGAGAGAGAGAGAGAAAGAAGAAGAAAAAGAAGAAAATGTAAAAGAAGGAAAGATAAAAATAGTAGTAGTAGTAGTAGTAGTAGTAGCAGTAGTAGTGTAGTAGTAGTAGTAGTAGGAGTAGGAGGAGGAGGAGGAGAAAGCGAAAGAAGAAGACAAAGAAGAAATGAGAGTAAAGGAATGACAGAGAAAGAGGAAGAGGAGCAAGAGGAGAAACAGGAGGAGATATTGGAAGAGGAGGAGGAGGAGTGAAACAGTACTGACAGGCATCCGTTTCGACTCTCAGCTTCAAAGTTCATCGTCATCACCATCAGGGAAGCTTCGAGTTGTGGAGCTTAAGCTTAATTGTGAGGGAGATACATGTGTTGCCCTCCTCCTCCTGCTCCTCCTCCTCCTCCTCCTCCTCCTCCACCTATTCTCTTCTCCTTCCTCCTCCTCCTCCTCCTCCTCTTTCTCCTCTTCCTCATTCTCTTTGTCTTCTCTACCTCCTTTCCTTTCTCTTTCTCTTTCGTTTCCTTTTTCTCTTCTTCTTTGTCCTCCTCTGTCTTTCCCTTTCCCATTCTCTTCTTTTCTTTGTTTTCTTTTTCTCTCCCGGTTTCGTCTTTTCTTTTTCCTTTTCCTCTTTCTTTTTCTTTCACTTTATCTATTTTCTTTCTCTTTCTCTTCTCTCCTTTTCTCTTACGCTTTCTCTTCCTCTTCTTCTTTGTCCTCCTCTTTCTTTTGCTTTCTCTTTCTCTCCTTCCTCTTCGTATTTCAGTTTCTCTTTCTCTTCTTCCTCTTCCTTTCTTTCTCTAGTTCTTTTTCGCTTTCTCTTAATTTTCTTCCTCTTTCTCTTCTTTCTCTTCGTATTTAAATTTTTCTTTCTCTTCTTCCTCTTCCTCTTTCTTCTTTCTTTTCTTCCTCTCTTTCGCTTTCTCTTAATTTTCTTCCTCCTACTCTTTCTCTTCCTCTTCCTCCTCCTCTTCTTCCTCCCCCTCTTCAACAAACTTCACTCCTCCTCTCTACCGCAGACTTCCTCTTTCTTCAACTTCTCCTCTTCAAAGTTTCTCTTCCACGAAATTATATATTAATTTTTTTTCTTTTTTCTTTCTTTCTCTCGTTCGACATCTTAATTTTTTTTCTCTATTACTGTTTCTTATCTCCTTTTCTCTTCCCTCTTCTCCTCTCTTTAATCTTTCTTTCTCACCTTCCTCCTCTTTCTTTTCTATCTTCTTTCTTTCCCTCATTTCCTCCTTATCTCCCTTTTTTTCTCCCTCTCCTCCCTTTCCTCCCTTTCCTACCTTTATTTGTTTCTTCCTTTTCTGCTATATCTCCTCCTCCTCCTCCTCCTCCTCTTCTTCCTCTTCTTCCTCTTCCTCTTCTTCCTCCTCTTTCTCCTTCGACAATGGATGGCTCAGTTTAGTCTTCCAGTTCACCAATATCTCCTCCTCCTCCTCCTCCTCCTCCTCCTCCTCCTCCTCCAAATACACTCACATGCTCCCTTCTCTCCCCTTCGCCTATTGCTTCATTTCACTCTTCCTCCTCCTCCTCCTCTTCTTCTTCTTCACAACACGTTACGTAATTTTCCTCTCCTCATCCTCCTATTCCTCCTTTTATATTCTTCCTTCTTCCCCCACCTCCTCTTTCTACCCCTCCTCCGTCTCCTCATTCCCTATTATCATTCTCATCTCCTCCACTTCTCCTCTTTCCTTCTTTTCTCTCCTTCCTCTTCGTAAAAGTAGAGAAAAAAGAGGAAAAAAGAAATCTGGAAAATATCAGAACGGTCATTTTTTTGTTGACACCTGATGCTTCTTGGTATTGGAAAGGTTGAGGGAGGGAGGGAGGGAAGGAAGAGGGGGGGGGGAGGAGAATGGAGGAGGAAAGGAAGGAGGGTAGGGAGGAAGAGGGATGGTGATATAGTAGAGAGGAAAAGGGAAGGAGGGGCGGAATAGAGAAAGAAGGGAGCAAGATGGAAAGTGATGAAGGAGAGAGGAAGGGAGGGAGGAGAGGAAGATTGGAATAGGAAAAAAGAGGAATGAAAGGTGTGATATGAGGGAAAGGGAGAAGGAAAAGAAAGGAAAAGGGAAAAGAAAAGGAGGGAATGGATGGGATGAAGAGGAAAAGAACAATGAAGGAAGTTAGGAAAGAAAGTAAAGAGGAAATAGTAGAAGGAATGAATAAATGAGAGGAGAAGGAGAAGAAAAGAATAAGGAAAGAGGGAATGGGGAGCAAAGGGAAAGACGGAGAGAGAATAAAAAAAAAATAAAAAAAAGGAAAATCAATGAAGAAATAATGAAAAAGAGAAAAACAGAAAATATAAGAAGAATAAAGGAAGGAAGGAAGGAGGGGAGAGATAAAAGGAGAGAGAGAGAGAGAGGAAGGAGGGAGAATAACGAAGTGACGGAGATTGATTTATAAGAAGAGGGGAAGGAGAAAAAAATAGTTGGAGGAGGAGGAGGAAAGTTGGTAAGGTTAGCGAGAGCTGACCGTCTGCTGTCATTTTTTTTCTTCTTCCTCGTAACCCTCCATATTTTTCTTTTTTTTCATTTTTCTTCTTCCTTTTTTCTTTTCCTTCCTTTTTCTTCTTCCTTTTTCCTTCCATTTTTTCTTCTTCCTCGTAACCCTCCTTATTTTTTTTCATTTCACTTTTTTCTTTTTTTTTCTTCTTAATCCTCTTTATTTTTCCTCCTAGTCCACCCTCGCTTTTTTTTCTTCCTTTCGTTCTTTCTCTTCCCTCTTAACTTTCTACTCATTTGTCTTTTTCCTCCTCTTCATTCTTATCTTTCTCCTCCTTCTTCCTTTCTTCGTTTTTTTCCTTAATTCCCTTATCATTTTCCTTCTGGTCTCTTCCTTTCTCTCTCTTATCCCTCTTTCCTTCTTTCACCTTTTCCTCTTTTTCACCTCCCTCATTCATCGTTTTCTTCTCTTCATTGTCTTCTTTTTCCCTCCTTCTCCCATCTTCTTTCTTGTCTTCCTTTCCTTCTTCTTCCTCTTTCCTCATAACATCCTGCTTTATTTTTTTTTCCTCCTTTCTTTCTCAGCGATTTCCTCCACTTAATTAATTCTTACCTTTTTCTTCCTCCTCCTCTTCCTCCTCCTCTTCCTCCTCCTCTTCATCGTTCCTCCTCCTTTCCCTTAACACAACCCTTAACTTTTCATTTTCTTCCTACCCATCTTTTTCCTCTTCATTCTCACCTCATTCCTCCTTTTCCACTTTACTGTTTTCCTTCCCGTTTCTCCTTTTCCTTTAACACAACCTTCAACTTTTTCCTTCATTTCAATCTCACATTTTTCTTCCTTTAAATAATTATCAACTTTTTTCTCTTTTTCCGCTTTCCGTTTTCCTTCCCCTTCCTCCTTTTCCTTTAACACAACCTTAACTTTTTCCTTCATTTCGATCTCACATTTTTCTTCCTTTAAATAATTATCAACTTTTTTCTCTTTTTCCGCTTTCCGTTTTCCTTCCCCTTCCTCCTTTTCCTTTAACACAACCTTAACTTTTTCCTTCATTTCGATCTCACATTTTCGTCCTTAAATAAGTCTCCCCTTTTTCCTCCTTTTCCACTTTACCGTTTTCCTTCTTCTTCCTCTTTCATCATAACGCTTCTTCCTCTTCATTATCATATTTTCATCCTTTAAATTTTCACCTTTTTCCTCTTACGCTATATTGTCATCCTCCTCCTCCTCTTCCTCTTCCTTCTCCTCCTTGCCCTTCTTCACGCTACCCACACACCTTTCTAGCTAATGGACTACCTGGGTCTGAAACCGTCTGGATTTAGCCCAAACCCACGATATATTTCAGTATCTTGTCACTCGTCTCAACACTCCTGAAGTTCACGCCTCTCATTTCCCATTCTTCCGTTTCCCTCCAGTTGTCAGGTCACGTCAGGTCATGTTAGGTTAAGTTAGGTTAGACGAGGCTAGGTGTGAGTGTTTTCTGATTCTTCTTTTTTTTTGTATTTCTGTCTCTGTCTGTTGATCCTCCTTCTGTATCTCGTGTTTGTTTCTCTCCGTCTGTTGCGTCTCTGTCTCTCCTTGTCTTCTGTTTCTCTTATTTTTCCTTCCTGTTGGTTTTTATAGTTATTTTTTGGGGATTCAGTTTATTCTCCTCATTTCGCATTTGTTTTAATCTTCCTCCTCTTCCTCCTCCTGTCTCATTCTCATTTACCCCTATCCTTTCCTCTCCTTCTTGTCCTTTTTTTCATTCTGCTCCCTTTTCTTCTTCTCATTTCCCCTTTCTTCGCCTCTTCCTCCTCCTCCTCTTTCATTGCCATTTTCCCTCTTTATCTCTTCTACTTCCTCTTTCATTCTTCTCCTGTTTCTTCTCCTCCTCTTATCATTTCCCCTTTCATCTCCTCTTCTTCCTCATTCTCTTTCATTCTTCTTTATTTTTTTATCCTCCTTTCATTCTCATCTCCCCTTTCATCTCCTCTTCCTCCTCATTCTCTTTCATTCTTCTTTATTTTTTTATCCTCCTCCTTTCATTCTCATCTCCCCTTTCATCTCCTCTTCTTCCTCATTCTCTTTCATTCTTCTTTATTTTTTTATCCTCCTCCTTTCATTCTCATTTCCCCTTTCATCTCCTCTTCTTCCTCATTCTCTTTCATTCTTCTCCCTTTTCTTATCCTCCTCCTCTTTCATTCTCATTTCCCATTTCATCTCTTCTTCCTTTTCCTTTCATTTTTCTTCTTTTTCTCCTCCTCTGTCGTTCTCATTTCCCCTTTCATCTCCTCTTCTTCCTTTTCCATTCTCTTTTCCCCTTTCATCTCCTCATCTTCCTTCTCCTTTCATTCTTCTTCCTTTTCTCCTCCTCTGTCGTTCTCATTTCTCCTTTCATCTCCTCTTCTTCCTTTTCCTCCTTCATTCTTTCCCCATTTCTCCTCCTCCTCTTCTTATCTCCCCTCCTCCTTTCCTTCACTTTCACTTTCTTGCACTTCACCAGGTAACTCCCACACACACCTGTTGAGCCTAATTAATACCTTACCTGTGGGCGAAGGGTCAGGTGCTTTTTATGAGTGTGGGAGGAAGGTTACCTGTCCACCTGTCCTTTCCCTTTCAAGAAGTGACACATGTTGGTATTTTAACGAGGAAAGAAATGGAAAGGGAAAGGGTTAGGTTAGGTTAGGTAGCTAGGTAGGTAGGTAGGTTAGGTTAGGTTAGGTTAGGTAAGGTTGGTAAGGTTAGGTTGGTTGGTAGGTAGGTTAGGTTAGGTAAGGCTAGGTAAGGTTGGTAAGGTTAGGTTGGTTGGTAGGTAGGTTAGGTTAGGTAAGGCTAGGTAAGGTTGGTAAGGTTAGGTTGGTTGGTAGGCAGGTAGGTTAGGTAAGGCTAGGTAAGGTTGGTAAGGTTAGGTTGGTTGGTAGGTAGGTTAGGTTAGGTAAGGCTAGGTAAGGTTGGTAAGGTTAGGTTGGTTGGTAGGTAGGTTAGGTTAGGTTAGGTTAGGTAAGGCTAGGTAAGGTTGGTAAGGTTAGGTTGGTTGGTAGGCAGGTAGGTTAGGTTAGGTTAGGTAAAGCTAGGTAAGGTTAGGTTGGTTGGTTGGTAGGCAGGTAGGTTAGGTAAGGCTAGGTAAGGTTGGTAGGCAGGTAGGTTAGGTAAGGCTAGGTAAGGTTGGTAAGGTTAGGTTGGTTAGGTTAGGTAAGGCTAGGTAAGGTTAGTAAGGTTAGGTTGGTTAGGTTAGGTAAGGCTAGGTAAGGTTGGTAAGATTAGGTTGGTTAGGTTAGGTAGGTAGGGTAGGTTAGGTAAGGTTAGGTTAGGAAGGTAGATAGGTTAGGTTAGGTTGGTTAAGTTAGGTTAGGTTAGGTTAGGTTAGGTAGGGTAGATAGGGAGGTAGATGTATGAGAAGAAATACAAGTACGAGTAGCAACAGTGATTTATTGGCGGTCACGTTTTTCAGACTCCGGAGGGGAACATGACACGCGTGGGAGGAGGAGGAGGCGGAGGAAGAGGAGGAGGAGGAGGAGGAGGAGGAGGAGGAAGAAGAGGAAAGGAAAGGGAGCGGGAAGATAATGTTTGCTTTGCTCACGTGTTCGCTCTTAGGGTGTGTGTGTGTGTGTGTGTGTGTGCGTGTGTGCTTCTTTCTCTTTTATATGTTCCTTCTCGCATTTCTTTTTTTTTCATGTTTCTTGTATTTATTTTCTTTTGTGTATTTCTTTCTTGATATTTCTTTACTTCTATGTTGTTCGTATTAATTTATTTTTATTTATTTATTTATTTATTTATTTATTTACTTATTTATTTATATTTCTCTTTCTATGTTCATTCTCGTGTTGTTGTTTTTTTTCATTTCTTTTCTTGCACTCATTTATCCGTCTTTAATAATTTTTTTGCTTAGGTTCTGTTTTTTTTTTTTTTTTCATGAAGTAACGTGAATATTTTTTGGAGTAATATAAAAAAAGAGAATTATAAAACGAAACATATAAGTCTTTAATCATGCCAAGAATTGCATATAAGAAGGAAAAACCAATAACAAAGGTATATACATTTTTTACAAGACCCCAAAAATAAAAAAATAAACTATAAATAAACACCCTCGAAAGCATACATCAAAACGCGAAGGAATAAAATATGAAACCTTGTAAAACGAAACGTACGCAGACTCGAAAATAAGTGAAGCGAAACATTTAGAAACGGCTGACTGAAACCTCCGAAGCGAGACTCGATACGGCGTGAGAGAGAGAGAGAGAGAGAGAGAGAGAGAGAGAGAGAGAGAGAGAGAGAGAGTGTATATATAACGTAATCTAGTCATTCGTAAAGGATATAAATTTAATACTACCTCGCCGTGTGTGTGTGTGTGTGTGTGTGTGTAACGTTATGTGTACTAGATTTGCGTTTGCGTTGATATTTATTGCATATTCGGAAAACATTGTGAATATATATTTTTTTTTGTTTATATATTTGATGAGTTTTATTTCATCTTTCGTAAATCTGTCACAGTGTTGCATACGTTGGAAATGGGTTTATGATGTCTATATTTTAGGACTTGTTTGATTTGTTTATATATATTACCTGTTTGCCGTTTTTAATTACTCTATGGGTAGATTAAGGGGTGTAGTAGTAATAGTAGTTGTAGTTGTAATAGTAGTAGTAGTAGTAGTAGTAGTTATAGTAGTAGTAGTAGTAGTAGTAGTAGTAGTAGTAGTAGCAGTAGTAGTAGTGATAAGTCGTCTTTTTTATTGTTTTTGTAATAACTAACGATAACAGTACTGATAACAAGAACAGCTACAACAACCAAAATCCGTACTCGAACATTTCCATACATTTTTCTTTCATTCAGTCACGCACACATATCAACACATACACGCACACACCTCCCCCCATCTCCTCCCCCACCCACGCGCCGCCCTCTCCTATAATACCTTCGCCATTGCAATTCTAAACGCTCAGCAAATCTTTACTTTTTCACACACACTTTTTTCCTTCCTCCACCCACGCACACCTTCCTCCTCTTCCTCTTTGTCATCTTCCTCTTCTCATTCAGTTTCTCTTTCGGTCTCTTTCTCTTTCTCATCTTCCTCTTCCTTTGTTTATTTCGCTCTCTCTTCACTTTCTTCCTTTTTCTCGAGTTTTCTTTCTGTTCTTCCTTTTCCTCTCTCAGTTTCGCTTTCCCTCTCTCTTCTTCTTCTGCTTTCACTTCTTTCTCTCTATGGCTTTCCTTTTTTCTCCTTCCTCCTCCTCTTTCTATTTCGCTTTCTCTTTCTCTTCTTCCTCTTTCCCTATCTTTCTCCGTTTCGTTTCCTCTTTTTTTATTTCTCTTCTCCCCTTTCTCCTCCTCTTCCTCACCTTCCTCTTCAATAAACCTCCTCCCTCTTCTCTACCGCAAACTTCCTTCTCTTCCACAAAGTTTCTCTTACGAACCTCTGTTTTTCTTTTTCTCCTCCCCCCTATTTCTCTTTTTCTATCGTGCATTTGTTTTTTGCTCTCTTCCTCTTTCTGTCTCTCACGCATGCAACCCTTCCCCCTTCCACGCATCCCACCCCTTCCTTCCCCACTTACCAACCCTGCACCCCTTTCATAATCATACCTTCTTATTCTCTTTCATACACTTCTTGCGTTATTCTTTCCAATTTCTTCTCTTTCCCCTTTGCTCTCTGCTCCTCTGTGTCTCACCCTTCTCCCCTCTTCTACCTCTCATAGTCCTAACTAAACCTCCACATCCTCCCCCCACACACACATTAACTACATAACCAACTCTCTAACTACCTTCCTAACTACTTAATTTTCTAACTAAATAACTAACTCTGCAATTACCAAACTACCTATCTCTCTATATAACGACCGAACCAGCTAACTATCTACCTCTCTATTCATCTTGCTACCAAACTATATAAGTACATTCCACCTTTGTACAAGTAACCGCCTAGCAACTCCCTCGTCCGATGCAGTGACCGTCCGCTAGAATGAGAGAGAGGATTGTTGCCTCGGATAAAAGACTAAACCGTTGCAGCGAAAAATTGTGGGAAAAAACACTCGCTTTGATCCGACAAATTGAAGGGTATCCATTGACTCTTAAGTGGCGGACTTCTCTCAGCTCTGTGTTCCTTTTTTTTCCACTTTATTTCGTTCAGCGTCGACTCCTCACTTAGTTGTTTTAAAGCGTTTTGTTTATTATTGTTTCTTTTTGTTCCTCGCGATTTTTTTTTTGTCTAATTTACTTCGTTTGTTTCGGTGGTAGTAATTGTAGTAGTAATAATAGCAATACGTAGGGGTAGTAATTGATATCATAGTAATATTTTTTTTGTGTGTATTTTTAGTCATCTGTTGTTCTCTTTCATGCACTCCCTTCTTTCGTTTCTTCTTCTATCGTTTGTTACTCTCTATCCTTTCTCCTCTTCACCTCCCTTCTCGCACATTCCTATATCCCCTCCTCCTCCTCCCTTCACACTAACTACCTAACCACCTAACTATTTAACAACCTACCTACCTATCTAACTAACCAACTAACTGTGCAACTACTAAACTATCTACATATCTAGCAAACTATATATACTTTCCTAAATAACTACCAAACTATCTAATTATCTTACTACCTAAACTGTATAACTACCTAACTACCAATATAACAAACTATCTATAACTAACGACCTTTTTTGCGTGTATTAGTGAGAGCATCTGTACGTTATCCTTTCCCACAATAACTAACCACGCATCTCTTCCCCCGCACAGGAGATGACCAATGTAAGCCAGGAGGAAGCCACTAGCCCCATCCCAGGAAGCATGGAGGTGCTGGGCGTGGGGGCGGAGGGCGTGGTGGAGGGCGTGGTGGAGAAGGCGATGAGCCCGGAGATCCAGTACATGGGTCACATCGCCTACAGTGTGGTCGCTCCCGTCATCATAAGCTTCGGCATCCTCACCAACGTCCTGAATCTGGTGGTTCTTAGTAGACCGTCCCTGCGCGGCCCGACCTTCAGGTATGGACAGGTGTGGTGATGGTGGTGGTGGTGGTGGTGGTTATGGTAGTGGTGGTGATGATGGGGGCTGTTATCGTGTATATCTTGGTGGTTCTGTGATTGTGGTGATGATGACTGTGGTAGTGCGTGTTGTAGTTGAGGTGTTGATGGTTGTTGTTGGTGGTGGTGGTGATGGTGATGATGGTTAGGTTGTGGTGGTGGTGATGATAATGATGGAGGTGGTAACTATTGTATTGTAATGGTGATTGTGGTGGTTTTAGTGGTTATTTTAGCGGTGGTTGCGGCTATGGTGGTGGTGGTGGTGGTGGTGATGTAGGTGGTTGTTATCCTCATGTGGTGGAGCTTATGGTGTGAGTTGCGGTTGTTTTGGTGGTGGGTTGTGGTGGTTGTGGTGTTTGACTTGGTAGGTTGTTCTTTAAAAGGTTGTAGAGCTATCAAAACCACCTCCACCACCTCCTCTTTGTTCTATTCTATCATGTCCTGCCGCGCCTATAGTCTATCAGTGGTTTCAGTAGTTCAACAGTCACCCTATGTATTCTATGTATTCTATGTATCCCTCCTCCTCCTCCTCCTCTTCTTCATTCTTCTCCTCTTCCTTTCCCTCTCTCGCTTTTTCTTTTTCTTCTTTTCTTCTTCTTCTCCCGCTTCTTTTTCTGTTTCTTCTTTCTTCTTCTTTTTCTTTCTTCTTTCTTCTCCTCCTCCTCTTCTTCATTCTTCTCCTCTTCCTCTCCCTCTCTCGCTTTTTCTTTTTCTTCTTTTCTTCTTCTTCTCCCGCTTCTTTTTCTGTTTCTTCTTTCTTCTTCTTTTTCTTTCTTCTTTCTTCTCCTCCTCCTCTTCTTCATTCTTCTCCTCTTCCTCTCCCTCTCTCGCTTTTTCTTTTTCTTCTTTTCTTCTTCTTCTCCCGCTTCTTTTTCTGTTTCTTCTTTCTTCTTCTTTCTTCTTCTTTCTTCTCCTCCTCCTCTTCTTCATTCTTCTCCTCTTCCTCTCCCTCTCTCGCTTTTTCTTTTTCTTCTTTTCTTCTTCTTCTCCCGCTTCTTTTTCTGTTTCTTCTTTCTTCTTCTTTTTCTTTCTTCTTTCTTCTCCTCCTCCTCTTCTTCATTCTTCTCCTCTTTCTCTCCCTCTCTCGCTTTTTCTTTTTCTTCTTTTCTTCTTCTCCCGCTTCTTTTTCTGTTTCTTCTTTCTTCTTCTTCTTCTTTCTTCTCCTCGTCCTCCTCTTCCTCCATTTCCTCCTCTTTTTTCCTGTTGAACTACTCACCAACTTTTACTTTGACTGAGAAAAGTAATATTGTGTGTGTGTGTGTGTGTGTGTGTGTGTGTGTGTGTGTTCGTGATGCCCCAATATCCCTTCTCCCCTCATCGATTTAATTACATGATACCTGGAGTTTGCATAAATGGCGTCGCCCTTCATTCTATAGACACGGACACCTTTCCCAAACAATGCCGGACACGGAGAGGGGGAGGGAGAGAACGCACGAATAATTATAATCTGCGTTTACCAATATTTACGAGTCAACGGTTCTTTAAAATTGGACTCTCCCTATAAATAAGTCAATAAGTAATAAAAGGCGAGGAGGATGAGGAAATATGAGGAGAAAGATGATGAAATAACCTAATAAAAGGGAATAGAAAACCTGAAAACGTGACGAAAGGGACTGTCATGCCAAGTTAAGGAATAGGCGAGAAATTAGAGGAAGAAAGAACAGGAGGAAGGATTATGACTTAACCCTATCCGATCCGACGGGGTACATATCTGGGCTCCCCTCAGGCACTTCGATCAAAACGATACACCTTTTCTTTTTTAATTTTCCACTGGCTTCTTTCCACTCATTATTCATTATTGTTTTACACTGTTGATTCGGTACCAGTACTTAGTGTTCATAGCGTTATCGTTGTTCAGATAAATGAGTACGATGCGCGGTGTTACGAGCGCGAAATTTGAAAACGTCGGATCGTATAGGGTTAAGGGAAGAACAAGTAGGAGAGAAAGAAGGAATAAATAAATGAATAAATACGTAGATATAAATTGACCAAAAGGGAAGGACGTCCAGCAGATGGCGTGAAGGTATTCAGAAATATTTGGAACGTTGACATTGAGCCTGGAAACGAGAGAGAGAGAGAGAGAGAGAGAGAGAGAGAGAGAGAGAGAGAGAGAGAGAGAGAGAGAGAGAGAGAGAGAGAGAGAGAGAGAGAGAAGAGGAAAATAGATTAAAACAGAAACTAGGACAAAGCGAAGGACAGAGGAAGAGGAAAGAGAATGAGAAGACAAGGGAAAGAGAGAAAGAGGGGGTGAGAATGAAAAAATGGATAAATTGAAGCTAGAGAAACAGAATAAACGTGGATATTGGTACAAAGGGAAGAGGAGAAAGGGAGAGACAAATAAGAAAACAAGAAAATTCAACACAAGAGAAAATGAAATGAAAGAAAAATGTAAAATGAAATGCCGAACATGATAAATGGGAATAATTAACGAAGAACAGAAGTAAAACAAAATACAAAAAATGGAGAAAAATAGCATAACAATATTTTTTTAACGTGACATGAAAAAAAAAGGAAGAAATGAAAAATGAGAGAAATATATCACCAAAAAGGGAATTTATATTTTACTCTGGCCTGGTTCAAATTTCTGATTCAAACTTTTTCCCGCATATAAAATGGATGAATTGGGACGCAGAGGGCGAAGAAGAAGAGGAGGAGGAGGAAGAGGAATTTGGAGCATGAATGAGGAGGAGGAGGAGGAGGAGGAAATGGAAATGAGACACGAAGGAGGAGAAAGAGGAATTGGAACACAAGAGAAGGAGGAATAGGAGGAGGAGGAGGAATTGGGACACGAACAATGAAAAGGAGGGAAAGAAAAAATTAGGACAGAAAGAGGAGGAAGAGAAAGAAGAAGAGGAGGAGGAGGAGAAACTGGAACAAGAAAAACGAAGAGGAGAAAGAGAAGGAATAGGAACACGAAGAAGGGAAGAGAAAGAAGAGAAGGAATTGGAACAGAAAGGAGGAGGTGGAGGAGGGGGAAGAGGAGGAGGAGGAATATTTTGATGTGAAAGTTCAAATGAAAGGGGAAAAAAAACCCATTAGAGAAACTATAGACAAAGGAAGGGAAGAAAAAAGGTGGAATAGGAAAAGTTTTAAAGGGGACTCTTGAAAAGAAAAATGAAAGTACGTGAAGTGGACAAAAAAAAAAAAAGAGGCTGAGTGATTACCTTCTCAATTATTTTTTTCTTCTTTTTTTCTTCATTTTGTTCTACTTTTCTCATTAGGCCACATTCTATAGACGCTATTTGTCTTTTTTTTTCTTTTTACTTCATTTTCTTTTTCCTTCTTTTCTTCTTCTTTTCTTCTATAGACTTTGGATGCTTCACGTCACTAACCGTTCTCTCTTTCTTAATTTTCTTTTTCTTCTTTTTCTTCTTCATTTTCTTAATTTTCTACTTTTATTTTTTCTTGGTTTCTTTATAGACTTGGATACTTCGTCACTAACCTTTTTCTCTTTTTCTTCATGTTCTTTTCATTTTCTTCTTTTATTAATTTCCTTCTCCTCATTTTCGTATTTTTCTTCAATTTCTTATCAACTTTCTTCTCAGTTTCTTCTTTTTTCCACATTTCCTTCATTTCCTTCTTTTCTTCTTTCCTTTAATAAACGCTAGATGATTCACGTCACTAATTTTCTCTTTATTTTCACACTCCCAAAATAGATCCAATTACTGATACGAGACAAAGGGAAACAGTAAAAAACAGATAATACAGTTGCATCTTTTGTTGGTCTTAATTGCAATCCTTATCAACACGAGACACCATTACTGTTTCCATATTAAGGCCTAAAAAAGGATATTGGGAAAGGTAGAAAAAAATAACTGGTGTACTTATGATGATATCAGTGGGTTCTTAGGTGGTAAAAGAGGAGAAGGAGGAGGAGGGAGAGGAACTTGAAGGAGAAGAGAAGGGAGAGGGAGTGAGAGGGAGAGAGGAAGCGAATGAAAGAATGGATAAAGAGAAACTACAGAGAAGCAGAATAAACGTGGAAGAGAAGAAAAGGAGGGAAGTAAAAAAAACAGGAAATGAAACTCAAGGGGAAAATAAAATGAAATAAATGACGAACTTGATAAATGTGAATAATTAGCGAAGGGAGAAAAAGAGAAAGCAGTATCACTTATTTCCGAGGTGTAGCAGTTTCTATATTAGGGTATAAAAAGATATTGGAAAAAGCTAAGAAATATAGTGATGCTTCTACTAATGAGGATGATAATAAGGCTGTTTTTACCTGTCTGTTATTTCTCAGGTGTTACTTTTTATATTCGGGTAAAAAAAAAGGTATTGGAAAAGGTAAGAAAAATAATTATGCTTCTACTAGTGAGGATAATAATGAGACGATTCTTACGGACAGTGATTTTTGGTGGTGTTAATTATCGTATTAATTAATTAGGAACATAAAAGGTATATTGGAAAAGGTATGAAAATAATAATAATTCTACTAATGAGGGTAATTATGTCTTTCTTTACTTAGCAGTGACTTTTTAGGTGTTAATTTTCGTATGTTAAGTGATTTATTATGTGCTAACTTTCGTATGAGGGTAAAAAAAGATAATTAGATTACCATTAGTGGAAAACGCGTGGAATTAATTGTCCTACTGATACTAACGATTACGACGTCTCCTTAATTGACCTGTCACGGATTTCCAAGGCGTTAATTAATGGAAAGAAAATCTGATACGGAAAAATAACAGCAGAATAATGATGGTAGTAATTGTAAGGGCGATAGTGAAGGCCTCTCGAGATTAATTTGTGTTCCTAGATATAAATTAATGAAAGAGAAGAATGAGAATAAGAAGGGAAGAGTATAAAAGAGAAGATATGAAAACCGATGATAAAAAATGATGAAGATAAGGAAACTAGTACTACTACTACTACTACTACTACTACCACTACTACTACTACTACTACTACTACTACTAATAATAATAATAATAATAATAATAATAGTAATAAACAATGATAAGGGTATAATGAATGGCTAACCTAATATTGCGTTTTAAGCCACATTAATTAAGAGGAAAGCGATAGAAGACGAAGAAAATAATAATAATAACAATAATAGGAAGAAAAAGAAAAGAAGAAAAAGAACAGGAACAAAAACAAAACAAAGAAGAAGAGAAAGAAGAAAAAGAAGAAGAAGAAGAAGAAGAAGAAGAAGAAAAATAGGAAGAAGAAATAGAAGAAGAAGAAGAAGAGGGATACGGAAGAAGAAAAATAAGAAAAATAAGATGAAAGAGAAGACTAAGACGAAGAAAAAGAACAGGATGAACAAGAACAAGGGCAAAAAGAAGTAGAAGAAAAACCACAAACAGAAAAAAAAGAAAAAATAATAATAATAATAACAATAACACTAATTCCTTTGACCTTCCCGTTCTCTACAAGGTCGTCGCTGTTCGTGCTCTTAAAATTAATGGCGCCCAACTTATTATTAAAGGCACGTCACACTACATTCCCTCATGCCATTACTCTCTCTCTCTCTCTCTCTCTCTCTCTCTCTCTCTCTCTCTCTCTCTCTTTCACTTTTTCTTTCATTTTACTTTCTTCCTTCAGTTTTTTTTCTTTACTTTCTGCCTTTCTTGGTTTCTTTTTTCTTCGTTTTTTTCGTTTTTTTTCTTTTCCTCTCTCTCTCTCTCTCTCTCTCTCTCTCTCTCTCTCTCTCTCACACACACACACACACACACACACACACCTGCCTTCTACACACCTGCTGTTGGTAAGTGCTTTCTGTTGCTCTTTTTCTTTTCGCTCCAGTCACCGCTGCGTCAGAATCCACTTTGCTGCCTGTCTGTCTGTCTGCTAATATGTGTTAAGAAATAAATGGTCCTGGGTGTGGAGCGCGTTGTTTTAGAAATGTGTGTTTTTTGTGCTGTTTCTGTTCGTCTTCTAATATGTGTTAAGAAATAAATGGTCCTGTGTGTGGAGCGCGTTGTTTTAGAAATGTGTGTTTTTTGTGCTGTTTCTGTTCGTCTTCGTATTTTTGTGGGTTCTCTAACGTTTTTGCTGTATTTATCTTGTTTATTCTTTTCGTCCTTTTTTCCTTTTTTTTTTGTTCTTTTTTCCCGTTTATTTTTCATGCCTTTCTTCTTGACGTAATTTTTTTTTCAATATTTTTTTTCATTCCCAGTTTTTTTTTTTCTTCCTTTATTTTCGTCTCATGACCTTTTTTAGTAATCTTTGTCTGTCCTTTCCTTGTTATCCTTTTCCCTTTCCATCCTTCGCTCTTTTCCTCCCTCCTTAAGTTTTCCATCCTTTCTCTTCCCTTCTTTACTACGTTGTTCTTCCTTTTACTGTTTCCTTTCCTTCCTTCATTCTATCGTCCTTTTTCTTCTCTATCTTTCTTGTCTACGCCTACCAGCCCTTCCTTTCTGTTCTTCCTTTCTTCTGTTCTTCTCCTTTCTCTTTCCCTGCTGTTTTCTACGTTTTCTTGTTTGAAATAATAATAATAATAAAAAACGAAGAAAACCGAGAAAAACAGGATAAGAAGCGAAGGACAAACCGACTGAATTCTTTCCTCTTTCCCTTTCCTTGTTTCCTCGCTCCCTCGCTGCGTTCTCATGTTTAACGGAACTAAGAAGAAGGAAAATAATAGTGAGAAGAAATGTGATAAAAATAAAACTGAGAAAAGAAGACAAAAAGCGAAGGATTGCGAACGGAAATAAGAAAATAAGAACAATAATAATAATAAGAAGAAAATAATAAAAAAAAAGTAAACCGAGAGAAAGAAGACAGGAAGTGAAGGAAGAAAAGAGATGAAATTAATAAAAAAGAAAACAAAAAAATACAGGAAACGAACGAAGAAAATAAGAAGAAAATTATGAAAAGAATACTGTGATTACGAAGACAGGAAGCGAAGGAAGAAAATCAGAAAATAATGAAGATAAACCTGCGAAAAAGAAGACAGGAAGTGAAGGAAGGAAATAAGAAGAAAACAATGAAATAAAACTGAGGAAAAGAAGACAGGAAGCGAAGGAAGGAAACAAGAAGAAAATATTGAAAAGAAAACTGAGTAAAAGAAGACAAGAAGCGAAGGAAGGAAACAAGAAGAAAATAATGAAAAGAAAACTGAGTAAAAGAAGACAAGAAGCGAAGGAAGGAAATAAGAAGAAAATAATGAAAAGAAAACAGAAAAAGAAGACAAGAAGCGAAGGAAGAAAACAAGAAGAAAATAATGAAAAGAAAACTGAGAAAAAGAAGACAGGAAGCAAAGGAAGGAAATAAGAAGAAAACAATAAAAAGAAAACTGAGAAAAAGAAGGAAATAAGAAAAAAACAGTGAAAAGAAAACAGGAAACGAAGGAAGGTAATAAGAAGAAAATCATGAAAACTGAGGAAAAGAAGACAAAAACCGGAGGAATGTAAGAACGAAGTAATAAGAAAGATAACACAAAGAATAAAAGAAATGAGAAGAAAATTAAGAAAAAAGTATAAAAAAATGAAGGAACAAAAATAAGAAGAAGAAAAGTAATAAAAAGTAAAAGAAGACAAGCGAAGAAGATCTGACACACTAAAATATAGACGCTCGAATGATATGTCGCTTCTCCTTAGCTGTGATGTCGTGAGTCGCCGGGAAAGAACCTGAAAGAGAAGCACAGCGAAAATATGATAAATTAAGCAATAAACTAGAAAAAGACGATTCCTTGGTGCTACGAAATCCGAGGAGGCAAAGAAATGGAAAGAAAAATGTTTGGAGAAGTTGGGGAAAGACGAGAATAGGAGGAGGAGGAGGAGGAGGAGGTGGTGGTGGTGGTGGAAGAAGAAACGGAGGAACGAAAGAAAGGGAAAATAATAAAAGCTGGGGAAAGGTGAGAAGTGAAGGAGAAGGAGGAGGAGGAGGAGGCGTAAGAAGAACCAACTGACGAAGGAAAGAAATGGAGAAAAAAAAATGTCAAAAGTTAGAAGAGGAGGAGAAGGAGAAGGAGGAAGAAGAAACTGCCGAAAGAAATGAAAAAAAGGGTTACAGGAGGAAGAGAAGGAGGAAATAAGAGCCATAAGGAAGCAGTAGAAACAAAAGAAGAAGGAGGAGGAAAAAACTGGGAATGAGGAAAGACTCAATGAAAAAAAATGAAAAAAACCCAGTTGAGAAAAAGATAAAAAATAAGACTAAAAGAGCAAAGGTAATGAATAAGGAGGAGAAGGAGGAGGAGGAGAAGGGAGGAAAACAGAATAAGGAGGAGGAGGAGAAGGATGAAAGAGGAGAAGAAAGATAATGAAATAACCTAATAAAAGGGAATAGAATCGTCATGTCTTGACTAAAAGAAAATGGAGAGAACTAGAAAAGAGGAGGAGGAGAAAGAGAAGAAGAAAAAAAACCGAATGAGAAAAGAAGAAAGTAAAGAAAAGGGCGAGAGAAGTTAAGACAAGAAGTTAGATAAGAAACTCGAGGGAGAAAGAAAAGAAGGACAAAAATAGAGGAAAAAAAGAGGAGGAAGAAGAGGGAGCGTGCACAAAAAGGTGGCAGAAATGAAAGAAGCAAAGGAGGAGGAGGAGGAGGAGAAGAAGGAAAAAGAAGGGAAGGGAAAGAACATGGCAGAAGTTGGGAAATAAAAGGAGGAGGAGGAGGAGGAGAAGGAAAAAGAAGGGAGAGGAAGGGATAAGAAAGAAGTTGAAGAATAAAAGGAGAAGGAGGAGGAGGAGGAGGAGGAGAAGGAGAAGGAGAAATAGAAGGGAGAAGAGAAAGGTGGAAAGAAATATTATGACAGAAATGGAGAAATAAAAGAATAAGGAGGAGGAAGAGAAGATAAAAAGAGAAAGACGTAAAATCAAATTGTGACAAACGAAAGAATAACAGGAGTAAAATGAAGATAAGAAAGAAAGAGAGGAAGGAGGAGAGGAGGAAAAAGAAGGAAAGATGTCAAAGAATATAATGATAAATGAAGAATAAAAGAAAACAGATCTAGAAAAAGGAGGAGGAGAAAAGAGGAGAGGAAAAGAAGGACGGATCTGCCAGAAAATGTTGACAGACGTGGAGGAAAGAAAAATACGAGGAGAAGACGGTAAGGAAAAAAATCTCCTCTCACCGGCTGTTGACGAAGTGAGGCTTGCAAACAAAGGCTCTCCCTGACCAGGTGTTCAAGGGTTCCTGAGGCGAGCGAGGCCAACGTGGAAACATGGGCAGGAGAGGAGGAGGAGAAGCAAGAGAAAATACAACATGGAATCATAAGCATTCTCTAAGCTTTGAACTGGTATTATCTTACCCCTTTTGTGAGAGAATTATTTAGGAAACCAGCCAACTCTTACAATAAAACAATAGACAGTGGTTTCTTTTATCATATTTTCTTTATATTCGTACCCCATGTTATTCTTTTCTGGTGCTGAAAGGCTACAGAGCATATTAACTCTTGCATCATGGTATGGGACAAACAACATAACCTTTTCTCTTATCATTTTTAACCTAGGCATTTCAATGAACTCTTTAAGTGGGAGAGAGAGAATAGAAGAACCTGCCAACTCTTGCATTGAAATGACGGACATATTATTTAACCCTTTCTTGTATTTTTTTCCCTAACCTATGTGCCTGATGTGACTTGTCGTGCATACCCAATTACTCTGTTTGGTCCTGAGAGATTAATAACCTGCCAACTCGTGCATTAGGATATGGGACAAACTGTTATAACCTTACCCTATATCTCTCTTCACCCAGGTACCTTATGTGGCTGGCCGTGGCGAATCTCCTGGTGTGTGTGGTGCTTCTCCCCTTCACGCTACACTCCCACGCCACGCCGGTCCCTTATGCGGCCGCCCTGTACTTCGCACACATAGAGGTAAGCCTTGGGAGAGCCCGGTAATTGGTAAGGAGACGCTGGGTAAGGATGAGGGAGGGGGAGTGTTATAGAAGGTGATAGAGGGGAGGAAAGGAGAGGATGAAGGGTAGAGAAGGGTAAAAAAGAAGGGAAAGGAAAGGAAAGGGAAAAAGATAGGTGGAAGGAAAGGATATGAAAGGTAAGTGGGAAAAGAAAAGGAAAGGAAAATATAAGTAGTAGTAGAAGGAGGAAGAGGATATTGATGTGGACTGGAGGTAGACAAAATTATAAGGAAAGAAAGTTGTGTGAAGCAAATGGAGAAAAAGAGAAGGGAAGAGAAGAAGAAACTATATGAGAAGGATAAAGATATGAAGAAGAAAGAAGAGAAAGAAAAAAAATAAAGGACATGTTACAGAAAGAGAGGAAATATTATAAAGAAAGTTGTGTGAAGCAAATGGAGAAAAAAGAGAAGAGAAAAAAAGAAGAAATTATATGAGAAGGACAAAGACATGAAGAAGAAAGAAGAGAAATAAAAAAAATAAAGGACATGTTACAGAAAGAGAGGAAATATTATAAAAAAAGTTGTGTGAAGCAAATGGAGAAAAAAAGAGAAGAGAAAAGAAGAAGAAATTATATGAGAGAGATAAAGCTACAAAGAAGAAAGAAGAGAAAGAAAAAAAATAAAGGAAATATTACAGAAAGAAATTGAGGAAAAACATAGATAGAGACAGACAGAAAAAAACAGACACAGAAGCGGACAAAGAGAGGTCAATGAACAGACAACAGAAATGACGCAAACAACCTCACCCACACACTCTTTTCTATAAACACGGCACAAACAGAATCCTTAATTGTGTCCCTATTGTTTGTCTATAACGGTGTGACCTTCGATTCCCTAGCATACGAGCATAGGTGGTGGTGATGGTGGTGGTGGTGGTGGTGGTACTGGTGGTGGTGGTAGTGGTGGTACTGGTGGTGTTATTGTTCGAGGTGTTGGTTGCGTAACGTAGTGATTGGTTTCTTTTGTAGTTATGTGTGTGTGTGTGTCTGTCTACGTGTGTGTGTGTGTGTGTGTGTGTGTGTGTGTGTGTGTGTGTGTGTGTGTGTGTGTGTGTGTGTGTGTTTCTGGTGAAGAGGGAGAAAGTCTCATGGCTTCAGTTAGCAAAAACGAGATATTAAGATAGATCAGGGTTAAGGTGAGAGAGAGAGAGAGAGAGAGAGTCTACAGTAACAACAAAACCAGAACCCACTCAAAAATATACAAGTCAGCGTTAAAAATACTTAAAGCCGAGTAAAAAGAAAATAACGAAAAGAAAACGGGATGTGAATTATCTGCTCTCAAAAGGCGAGGCGTTCAGAAGCGTGGCGGGAAGATTAATATTTATAGACGAGAGGAAAGGGCTGTGTGTGTGTGTGTGTGTGTGTGTGTGTGTGTGTGTGTGTGTGTGTGTGTGTGTGAAGGAAGGAAGGAAGGGAAGGAATGTAGAAGGGGAGGGAATGAAGGAAATATAAGCGATAGAGGGAAGAGATGGACGGGAGAGATAACAGCTATAGAATGGGAGGAAAAGGGAACGAGAAATAGGGGAAAATAAAAGCATTTTTTGGGTATAGACTTAGTGATGTATGTGTGTGTGTGTGTGTGTGTGTGTGTGTGTGTGTGTGTGTGTGTGAAGGTTTGTATTAAAGAAGAAAGCACGTTACATTAGTTAGTTCTGATACTGGTATACTGAAGTGTTAATGCAAATAGATCATAAGTAGATAGCTTTAGATTAAGTAGTAAATTAAGTTTAAATTGATTAAGTTATATGAAAAGATTAAGATGAAGCGCATTAGATTACTTAAGTGTTGGTACTGGGTCTGACGTGCTTATGTAAATGAATTAAGATAGCCGTGAAATGGATCGAGATGGAAAGATGTCTCAGTGAAAAAATGGTGAGTGATGGTTAAAAAAAATTAGTCGAGAAAGAATGGGAAAAGCGCGAGGGAAAGATGGAGAGGTCTTTGAACTTCAAATTGATCAGCAAGGGGTTGAATGAAACGGTAAAGTTATGGACGGAGGAGAGGAAAAGAAATAAGGAAAGCGAGCGAAGAATGAGTCTGAAAAAAAAAGATAGAGAGGTCTTTGAACCGTAAATTGATTAGCAAGGGTTTGGGTGAAAAGGTTAGGGCATGGACAGAGGAGAGGAGGGGAGGAAGGGAAGCCGGTGAAGGAAGGAACTGAAAAATAGAGGCGTTAGGAGAAATAAAGATAAGTGGATGGTAGTTATGCAGGCTTTTACAGTTTTTTTTTTACGTGTCTGCCTCTTCTGATAAAACTGAATTCTGATCTAAAAAAAAATATAAAATGGCATGGGTTAAGGAGAGAAAAGAAGAGTTGAGAGAAAACGAAAAGTGAGTGAGGAGAGGAACTAAAAATGAAGGGGTGTCTGAGAGAATGAAAAGAGGATGTCAGTTCTGTATTTTTTTCAGTATTTGCTTTATTTTTTCCCTTAACTGCATTCTCTGGTATAAAAACAAATACAATCGCCACTATATATCGTCATTTCTCATACATTATTCTCCTACATATCGTCAATTCACCTACATCAGTCTACTACACAAAATCACTCCTCCTATCTCACTCCTACGCATCGTCCCTTCTTCAGGTCCCCGTCGGCAACGCGCTCATCGCCTCCAGTGTCTACATCGTCGTGGGTCTCAGCATTGATCGCTTCGTCGCCGTCTGTTACCCGCGCAAGTACCGGAACCTGCACAGCCACTACGTCGCCTCCGTCAGGATCGCGCTCTCCTTCGTCATCGCCTTCATCATCTACATTCCCATGGCGTTCTACAAGATGGTGGTGCCCTCTGGCGTCTCCCCCGATAGATTTGTGATTGAGGAGAACCTGCATGTGGTGTCGACGCGCTGGTTCGTCGTGTATGAGTACCTGCTGGAGATCTGCGTCAGGTGAGTGTTGTTTTTGGTTAGTGTTTACCGTCTGGCATGTTTGTGTACTGGCCCTTCGTATTCAGTGCTTTTTGATTCGCTTTTTTTTTTTGGCGCTTTTTAGGCCTCGTTTAATGGTGTTGGTGTCGTGTTTTTTGAAGCTTTTATATTCCTTTGCATTTGCTCGTGTTCAAGTGGTGTTCAGCGCCTCCTAGTTGCATGTAAATGTTCTTTCATATCCGATGATTATACTTTTTCACACACTTACATTTTTTTCTCGTTTTTTTTTTTCTCTCTCTCTCTCTTGCATTTCCTTGAACCGCTTTGTCTCGAACAGTTTTCTTTTTCTCGCGATTTCTCTTTTTTCTCTTTTAAGGCTTTCGTGTTTCGTCAATTCTAACTTTCCTCCCTTAATTTTTTTGCTTCTTTTTTGTTTTTCTTCGTGTCATTTCAACTCCAACAAATAATCTTTTTTTTTTCTTTCATACGTGTGCAAAGTCTATTTTCTCTTTTTTTGTGGTTTTCGTGTTTCGTGTTCATCAGCGCATGTTTGCAGTCTTGCTTCTTGTAATTTTTTTTTGTGCTTTCAAAACACGACACGCTTCATGGAAACTTTTTATAAATAGTTTAAGTTCATCATTTTGGTTAACAAGGATGATTATTGCATGTAGAGCTGTTCTGTCAGTGCCTACGCATGGAATCACTAATTAAGCTGTCAGCCTTTGATTAGTGCACGGTGCGTCCCTTCATGTCTCTTTTCCACCCTCTAGAGCTGGATGTCAAATTTTACCGCTGCGCTGAATGACCAGTCCTGCTGCTGCTGAATGCTTGAAGTCAAATTTATATAACTAGAAATATTGGTTACCCTTCTTCTCCGTCTTGTGTATCCGAGCTAGAAGACACACTAACTCTTGACTCGAGCAGAAAACACTCGAGTTTTCTCAGCATTGCATGGCTTAGTGGCGAATTACGGTCACATGCACGCACGCTGAATACCTCGCTGGTCTTATTACTGGAACTCTTTGATGCCTGGAGTGTTGTGTGTTTACTAGAAGACACACAAACTCCTTTATCATGACATGGCGTGTCTGCATTCTGTTGCACACACGCATGCTCATCCCTTCCAAAGTCTTATTACTGGGACTCCTGTATTGCTTGGGTGTTGTGTATAGTTACCAGAAGACGCTCAACCTTCTTCAGCATGGCACGGCTTTGTGGCAATTGTTTGAGGTCACACGCACGCACGCTCAACACCTCCCCCATGCCCTGGTCACCCCTACAAGCAAGGACCCGTTACAGATTCGCACCGGCCGTGATGCTCGGGGTCCTCAACACGTGGATCATCATCGAATTCAAACGCATCAGCAGACGTCGCCTTCTGCTGTCCCAAGGCATGAGCTGCGAGGTATCGGCCATCCCCTCACAGTCTTACTTCGAGGGAAACGTCAACTCCACTGTAGTTAATCCCTCTCCCACTAACGGCCAGGCGGAGAAGGAACCAGAGCAAGCAGGCTCAACCTCCCCTGCTGGCGCATCGGATCCACTCACGGACGGCAATCCCACCGCTGCCACCAATGTAACAGGCATCAACACCGTCTCTTATAGCGATGGATTTGTAGTGGAAAAGGAGGTTCCGAAGGTGGACTCCCCGACCCTCAACAACAACGGACATGTGGTTGGTGGAAAGTGCCCACTGCCAGAAGACGTTACCTCCCCCGTAGTGAATGGCTACAGGCCCGTGTTTGCCGGGGAGGAGATCAACGGCTGCAGGAATTCCTCGGCTCCGTGCGCGACGAGAGGCAAAGAAGAGAAGGAAAAGGAGGCCATCATGCTCTCCACCATCAATGTAGCAAGTGAGTTTGTGTTTGTCTTTGTTTCATCTATTTTTCCTAGTCGTTAATCATATCCGTCACTATCTCTAGTTATAAGACAATATATTCATTTTTTTTCCTGCTAACTCATATCTGAATTGGTGTCGTTAAAATCAGTTCAAGTAACGTTGTGACTTTTCTTATTTTTTACCATTATATTTTATTCTCAACGCGATTTTTTTCTTTCAAACTTGGATCCTGCGCCCCACCTCCCCATTATTAATATTATTTTTTGTCATTCTTATTCATTCTTATTTTTTCAATTATCCTGCGAATATTTTTTTCTCACCTGTCTCATGTTTCTCGCTTCACCACATTCTTCATCTCAGTATTTTGAGTGACTATATTTCTTTTCCCCAGCACCTCCCCCCCTTACCCCCACCCTCTCTCTCCCCCCAGCGCCGCCGCCCCCAGCCCCCCCTCCACGCCAAGGGATGAGTGAGCGACGCCACGACATGGAGCGACGCTTGGTGCTGCTCCTCATCTCCATCATCGTCGCCTTCTTCATCACCAACATTCCCGCCGCCATCCTCTCCCTCACCTTCAGCGACGACAAGAGAAAGGACCTCAACTTCCAGATCTTCCGCGCCATCGCCAACAATCTGGAGTTCCTCAATTTCGGCCTCAACTTCATTCTTTACTTCCTCTTCAGCAAGGACATCCGCAACGCCTTCACGGCACTCATCCGACGCACGGTGGAGCGGCTACGGGAAGGCCTTGAGGGATCGAGTAGCAAGTACGGTGCCACTAATCTATGATAATTTGGGACTTCACTTTTCACCCTTGTCTTAGTTGTAGTGGATGATGACAATCCCACCGCTGCCACCAGTGTATTGGCCAGCCTCACGGTCTCCTCCTATAGTGACGACTTCACTGAATAAGAAGTTATAAAGTGTGCTCGCAGACTCTCGGCATCAATGCATGTGATTTAGGAGAGCTGTTCGTTGTCAGATGGTGTTGTCTCCTCAGTGTTGAACTTGAAGGATTGAGTAACGACGCTTTTTACACACCCTTTCCTTGGGTATACTTACGAAAGGCCTTGTGGGGTCGAGTAACAAGTATGGTGCGGCCAGTGCATAATATATTAAATGTCAGTGTCTCACCTTACAAATAGTCTTAAGGTAAGGCTTGAGGGAGGGAGTAACGGCACTTCCCTTCAGCCCTAATTATGAACAGGCTGCGGTAAGCCCTTGAGGAATCGATCGACAGGTACGGTGTACCTTTGTTGGTTCTTCACCTGTAGTACCGGCCTACCTTTGTGAATAACGGGTGCCTTGTGAAGGGCAAGAAAAAAATAGCAGAAAAGGAAGGTACATATCAAATATTTCTCATGTTCTTACATCCCCTTACTTTTCCCGCCCTAGAGCCAGATTACTTACACTTTAAGCACCCTTGCAAATTAACATTTTTAGGGGTGAGCATTTTGGATCACGTTACGCACTTTCCACTGACTCTCACCCTGAACAGACCAAAATGATGTGCATATGGATCAAACCAAAGTGCAGTGCAACTAATCTTTGCTGACTGTTTCAAGACGTTCCTCCCACCTCTAAGACTGGTTTAGAAGAGGCTTTCAGTGATCGAGTAAATGAACTTGAAACTCACGCTCGCCATGGAGAGTCTAAAGAAAGGGCAGGAGGATATCAGTACTCAGAATGATGTCACTGTTGCAAACTCGACTTTCCACTTGCACTCCTGTACTTACACTCTCCTCTACAGACTGAAACAGGGAAGGTAAAGAGGACCCAGTAAGTTTGGTTCTCGAGCTACACCTTCACTTCCTACACTCCTCCCTTTCCCTCAGGTCCCCCACACCTAAGCCTCAGCCCAGACAGGCGCTAAATGTTCAACACAGCGAAACATTCCACGAGCATTTGGGACTCAATTTCCGTGTGTGACAAAACTATGAGGTAACGGATTTCTGGCTGCTTGTACTGTCGATCTGGATTTTGCGTTCATATCACGGTGAGTCCAGTTCTGCTTGTTGTGTTGCCGTCAATGTAAATAGCCCAAAGCCACAGCCAGTCAACGAAAACCCAATGGAAAGCGTTTTGTATAGTCCCCCATCCAACCCCTTTTTCAATTCCCTCGCCCATTCATCTCTCTCACGGTCGCCTCCCGGTCCCCACTCCCCTATCTCCCTCTCCCTCAATCCTTTCACTTTAACGAATGAAAGCTGTGAAATGTGCTGCGTTGTCCCATTCAATCCCTTATCACACAAATTTTGCTACTCCTTCCCTCCCTCTACTTGTCTCCTCATTATCGCCTCTCCTTTCTTTCCTGCGTTTGTCCTTCGTTACTAAATAAAAACATAAGAGAAAATCTGATATGTTATCCCATTCAGTCCCTTATCACACATATTTTTCCCTGCCCTCCCTCCCTCTCTTGTCTCCTCATCATCGCTTCTCTTTTCTTCCCTTCATTTTGCCCTTCGTTACTAAATGAAAACGTAAGAGAAAATGTGATATGTAGTCTCATCCAATCCCTTATCACATTCAGTTTGGCCCATCAAATTCCCCTTCTTGTCTCCTCATTCTCGCTTCTCATTTCTTCCCTTCATTCGCCCTTCCTTACCAAATGAAAACGTAAGAGAAAACGGGGTATCCAATTCCATCTTCTAACTCATCACATTCAGTTTGACCCGTCTATTTCCCCCTCTCCATATCTCTTCATTATCGCTTCTCCTTTCTTCCCTTCATTCGCCCTTTGTTACCAAATGAAAACGTAAGAGAAAACGGGGTATCCAATTCCATCTTCTACCTCATCACACACAGCTTTCCCTATCTGTTCCTCCCGTTCTCTGTCCCTTCGTTATCCCTTCTTTCTCCCCTTCATCCCTCGCTCTTCATCATGAAAAGACGTGAAATATGACAGTGCATTAGTAATCTATTGTGTTTATATCCATTCATCATTATCTTTCAGTGTTGCCTTCCTCCCCTTCACTCCTTCCTGCCGTTCACCCCTCCTTTTCATCTCCACCATAAAAGGACTTGAAATATCTGAGTGCTTTGGAAATCTATTGTTTTTGTGTCTATTTTTATTCCCTCTCCCTCCTCCCTTCCTCATTTTTACCCCTGTCTTCCCTACATCTCCCTCTCTTTACCCCTTCAATCGCTTTATTACCTCATCCTCTTATGGCATTGAAAATCTGTTGTGTTTGTGTCCATTTTTATTCCCTCTCCCTCTTCCCTTCCTCACTTTTACCCCTGTCTTCCCTACATCTCCCTCTCTATACCCATTCATCCCCTTTATTACCTCTTCCTCTTATGGCCGTGAAAATCTATTGTGTTTGTGTCCATTTATCATTTCCTTTTATTGTTCCCTTCTTCCCCTTCATTTATTCTTGCCCTTCACCCCTTCCTCTTTATCTTTTCCCATCATGGCAGTGGAAATCTTTTGTGTTTTGTGTCCATTTATCATTTTTTCTTGTTCCCATCCTCCCCATCACTTCTCCTCATCCCCCAATCCTCTTTACCCTTTCCCATCGTGGCATAGAAGGTCGTGAAAAATATGTTACCTGTATCAATCCGTCACGCCATGGCTTCTAGTCCTTTCCCTTGTTCACTTGTCCACTGCTCCAGGTGAGGCTTAAGTCCCCTCACCTGGGCCATCAGTCAGGTGTGCTCCACCCTACCTGTGCCCTCACCTTTTCGTGCATCCGTTTGTCAAGGTGTTGCAGGTGTTTGTCAAGGTGTTACGCGTCGCTTGGCAGGTGTTGTCAGTTTATGGAATACTCACTTATCGGCGGAGTAACTAAACGGTGATTCTCAGTTGGCAGGTGTTCGGCGTCTAGCACGATATATTACACGATGTCGATGTTATTCTGTGTTATGTTTTATAGGTTTAAGTACAGGTTTAAGGGAAAAGAGAGAGTATAGGAGAGCACGTTTAAGTGTTGCATGAAGAGACTACATATATAAAAAGCGTGTATATATATTTTTCTACGTAAATATCACTAGCTAAGGTTGTGTACGTATGTGTGTTAATCTGTTTAGTGTAAGAGTAAGAGGAGAGAAAAAGAAAGTAAAGGAAAACGAAGGAAAAGAAGACGAGATGAAAAGAGATGATAGAGGAAAGGAAGAAGAAAACGAGAAGTGACAGACAAAAATAAAGTAGAGGAAAATGAAGGAAAAGAAGACGAGATAAAAAGAGATAATTGAGGAAAGGAAGAAGAAAACGAGACGTGACAGAGAAAAAGAAAGAAAAGGAAAACGAAGGAAAAGAAGACGAGATAAAAAGAGATAATTAAGGAAAGGAAGAAGAAAACGAGACGTGACAGAGGAAAAGAAAGTAGAGGAAAACGAGGAAAGGAAAAGATGAGACATATAAACAGATAAAAGAAGAAAACAAAATAGAAAAAGAGAAACAGATATTGAAAGTAAACTCTTGTGCCCTGGGTTTTGCGAGGAAGGAACAGCTGAGGAACAGTCTGATTGGTTTCACTTCAGATCGTATATTATTGAGACAGCCAAGATTAGAAGGGTCGGAGACTAATGAGGGAGCCGAGATTTAGATGGTTAGGGAATGTGCGGAGGAGAGACGCTGGGTATTTAGGAAGAAGGATGTTGGAGACTGATTAGACTTATACGGAGGAGGGAAGATGCCGGGTGTGTCAGGAGAAGGATTCTGAAGGTGGAGCTGTCTGACTTGAGGAAAAGAGTTACGTCATGGAGGTTTAGAAATGTACTGAGGGGAGGAAAACATGTAGGTAGTTGGCTTGACGGGGTAAGATGAGGAAGACAGAGGATGGAAACGAACTGCCTGGTAAAAGGAAAAGAGTAAAGTCATGAAGGTTTATCGATGTAGTGAGGGGAAGCATGCAGGTGGTTAGAGTGATAGAGGAAGTTACAGACGAAATGAAAACTGATGATCCAATGTGGCGAATCTTAAAGGGAAAAGACGAAAGAAGAAGAATTGGAGCATAAGTTGAAGAATAGGGAAGAAAAAATGAACCAAAGCAGAAGGATTGGACTATAGGTTGAAAAATAGGAAGGAAAAAAAAGGAACCAAAGAAGAACTGGATTGTAGTTGAAGAATAGGAAGGAGAAACGAATCGACCGAGGAAGAAGAATTTGAGTTGATGAATTGAGATAAGTTAAAGAATACTGAGGACTAACAAGGACCAATGGAAATGAATGGGGCTTTTTAATGAAGAATATAGAAGAGAAAAAAATGAAAGACTAAATAAGAACAACTGGACTAGTATATGTTGAAGAAAATGAAGAAAAAGGGACCAAAAAAGAGGAATTGGATTATTGATTGAAGTATATAGAGAAAAAAAAGAATCAAAGAAACAGAATTGGAGTAAAAGTTGAAGAATATAAAGGAAAGAAAGAAAGGATCGTATCTCAAAGTTCCCTCCCTCTACCAACCATCTTCCCTTCCCCTCCCTTCGCCCTCCATCCCTTATATAAGAGATTGCCATAGAATATCTTTAGATCGAATTCGTTTTAGACGGTGGAAACTCAAATAAAAAACGGGTGTGATATGTCTCTTATGATTTTGATAGAATTCGCTTTAAATGAAACTCAAATAGGAAACGAAAGGATCCTAATCTCTTCGTACCCTCTCTATGGATCCTTCCCTCCCTCCGTCCCTCACCTGCGTTCCTACGTGTTTGAATGGCAGGCAAAGAAGGGAGGAAAGACGGAGGGAAAGAAGATGAAACAGTGAGAGAAAAGGAGAATAAACGAAGAAAGAAAAAAGTTAAACGACAATGAAAGAGGAAGGGGAACAAAACAAAGAAGAAAAAGAGGAGATGCTAAAGAGAAAACGAAGTAGAGACAGAGGAAAGTAGAGAAGAAGCGACATAAAAAAAATAAAGCAGAGGATAACAAAGAAGGAAAAGATGAGGCATAGAAAGAGATAATAGAAGAAAATAAAGATGGGAAGGAGATAAAGCGAAAGAGAAAAGAAGGAAGATGCAGGAAAACGAGAAAGGAAAAGAAAGATGAAACATAAGAAGATATAATAGAAGAAAACGAAAAAGAGACAGAGAAGAAGAAATCAGAAGAAAACGAATAAAGAGATAAGAGAGAGAGAGAGAGAGAGAGAGAGAGAGAGAGAGAGAGAGAGAGAGAGAGAGAGAGAGAGAGAGAGAACATCCAACAGAGAAAAAGAAAGTAGAGGAAGACAAGGAAGAAAAAGAAAACAGAAAGAGATAACAAAAGAAAACAAAAGAGGGAAAGAAAGATAGGCACGTGGAAACGAAGGGTACAAATCAAACCTTCTTCCTCCTTTTGCCTCTCCTTCCCTTCATCTTTTACGTTCCTCCCTTCTCTTCCTTTGTTGCCCCGAGAACCTACCTTTTGTGAGCGGCAGGTGTGTGATCGGGGAAGCTGCCGTCGACGTCTCGGTGTGATCTGGCGTCATAATATCCCAGCATCCCTTCGCTTCTTATCCCTTTGAGATGGAGATGAACTGAGTACGCTTCTTCTTCCTCTTTTCTTTATCTCTTCTTCTGGTTCTTTTTTTTTTTGTATTGATTTGTATTGATGCGTTTTTTTTTTATTATTTATCTTCTAATGAGTTAACGATCCAAGCGGAGAGAAAATTACTAGAACATTGATAGATAGAGATGGATAAATATAAAAACAGAATAATGAAGATGGGTAAACTGATAGATAAAATTGATATGAAAGTGGATAATCGATTGATGGATAAAAGGATGGAAAGTTAAGGAAATAAAAAGCAAGAAAGATAGATAGAAACGATGAATAAAAAATGGATAGGACAATGAAATGTAGATAGATCGGTGGATAGGAAGGTGGATAGATAAAATGGATAGGAGAGTGGCAAATGGATTGGTGGATAAAAGGACGGAGAGATAAGGAAATAAAAAAGAAAGATAAGTAGAAACGATGGATAAAAGTGGATAGGACAATGAAAAGTAGATAGATCGGTGGATAGGAAGGTGGATAGATAAAATGGATAGGAGAGTGGCAAATGGATTGGTGGATAAAAGGACGGAGAGATAAGGAAATAAAAAGCAAGAAAGAAGTAGAAATGATGAATCAAAAAATGGATAGGATGATGAAACGTAGATAGATCGGTGGATAGGAAGGTGGATAGATAAAATTGATAGGAGGGTGGAAAATGGACTGGTGGATAAAAGGATGGAGAGATAAGGAAATAAAAAGCAAGAAAGATAACGATAGATAAAAAAAAATGGATAGTACAATGAAAAGTAGATAGATCGGTGGACAGGAAGGTGAATAGGAGACCAAATAGACGGGTAAATAGATAACCTAATAGATGGATGAATAGAACGACGGGAAATAGAATAGAATGGATAGAGGAATGCATATAAAAAGGAGAGAAATGATATGTCTTGGATAGCTGACTGACGGGTTAATGTAATGTAAGCTAAAGAACATTCAAAAAGGTGCTCACTCTTAGCATGTTAATATAAGGGAGAAGAAATACCAAGGCCCATGTTCTCAGACACTCGACTCTCACCACTATTTCCAAAAGCCACAAAATAGATTAGTCGTGTTCCAATGAGAGTTTTTCACATCCTCGGTACAGAAGCCTCGTCCAACTATCACTAGGCTCATAAAACTACCTATGGAAACACCCACAACAGCCTCTACGTGACG
The DNA here is from genome assembly GCF_024679095.1 of Eriocheir sinensis. Classification (NCBI taxonomy): domain Eukaryota; kingdom Metazoa; phylum Arthropoda; class Malacostraca; order Decapoda; family Varunidae; genus Eriocheir; species Eriocheir sinensis. The sequence goes on from NC_066530.1 coordinate 14,136,076, forward strand.
CTTTTGACTCTCACAACTATTTCCAAAGGCCACGAAGGAGATTAGTCGTGTTCCAATGAGAGTTTTTCACATTCACGGTGCAGAAGCCCGTCAAACTATCACTAGGCTCATCAAACTACCCATGGAAACACCCTCAACAGCTTCTACGGGACGCTTTTGACTCACAACTATTTCCAAAGCCCAGAAAATAGATTAGTCGTGTTCCAATGAGAGTTTTTCACATCCACGGTACAGAAGCCTCGTCAAACTATCACTAGTCTCATCAACCTACCCATGGAAACACCCTCAACAGCTTCTACGGGACGCTTTTGACTCACAACTATTTCCAAAGCCCAGAAAATAGATTATTCGTGTTCCAATGAGTTTTTTCACATTCACGGTACAGAACCCTCGTCAAACTATCACTAGGCTCATCAACCTACCCATGGAAACACCCACAACAGCTTCTACGGGACGCTTTTGACTCTAACAACTATTTCTAAAGCCCAGAAAATAGATTAGTCGTGTTCCAGTGAGATTTTTTTCACATCCACGGTACAGAAATCTTGTCAAACCATCACAATAGCGTTGGCTCCCGCGGGTCCATTTCTCTCCTCTGCTCTGCCACACAGTCCCAACGCCTATTTTTTCTTCTCATATGTTACCTATAGCTTACATATGCGAGGAAGAGGTAGGTGCTGGGACTGTGTGGCAAAGCAGAGGGGAGGAAAGGACCCGCGGGAGAATACGCCAGACTGGCCTCGACATATTTGGAAGATAGGCTAATAAAACTACCCATGGAAACACCCACAATAGCCTCTATGAAAGCCTTACCTAACGTGGGTGTGTAAGCCCCGGTGTGTTTGAGGATATGGGCTTTAGGAATTACAACCAGCTCTTTTTGTCTCTGTACTTACTCTCGTATATATAAATGTTGTAAATAAAGATATAAATAATCCGTGGACAATACTATATATTATAAAGAACACTATATATTGACTTTTAAGAGAGCCACTTTATTAATTGTTTCCTGTTTTTTTGTTTTTTGGGGCTGGGTGATGCCGTGTGTGTGTGTGTGTGTGTGTGTGTGTGTGTGTGTGTGTGTGTGTGTGTGTGTAATTATCTGACCTTTGACAATACATACACCTTTGAAAACGTGTTACGCAGTTAATTAACAGATAAAATAGTACAGGTCCTTGATATGGTGTGTGTGTGTGTGTGTGTGTGCTGGAGTGTATTGAAGGTCAGGTCATTGGTGCATCTTAAGGTCAGGTCAGGTCAGGTCACGTTGGTCCCCCGCCCCCCCGCCAGCCTCGGCCCACGCGGCGCCGGGCCCTCGCCGCCTGGCCGGGAGGGGGGGCGGGAAACCTCAGCAGGTGGTTCTACCTTGCATTAATTACCTTACCTGCACGTGACATGTACCTGTGTGCCGCGTGAAGCGAGTACAGGAAACTATCGCGGGTAACAGATACTTCATTTTTATATATTTTCTTGAGGTCAGTATAATGATGTTTCGTTTATTTGCTCTTAAATGTATGTATAGTGATCACGTGTTGAGAAGGCGAGAAATACAGCAAAGTATCGTGCTAGTCTCTGTTTTTCTGCTTTATCTTCGGACCAAATAACATGTAAGCAACACGTATGGTGGAGGAAGCGAGGAAAACAGCAAAATGTTGTGTGAGCCTCATACTTTCATTTTCATTTATACTCTTTTTCAGTAAGTGTATTATCATCACGTGTAGAGGTGAGAAATGGAGCAGCTTGTTACGCTAACCTCTTCTCCTTTCTGTTTGTTTTTTTGTCTAATGTGTATATTTTTATTTCACGCCTCAAATATTGTATGATAATCACATATGAAGGAAAGTGAGAAATACAACTTTTTTAATACTGAGTCAGTGTCTGTTCTTGTTTTCTTCTCTTCGTCTTTCTTCCTGTAATGTATGTTTCCTCATTTTCCTTAAATAATATATAAAGTCAACTCTTGTGGAGGAAGTGAAAAATGCAGCATAATATTGTGGCGACATGGCATTTTTTTTATACATATCAAGGATTATACAGCAGAACTCAATTAACCCGAAAGACTTACTTGTAAATACCTTTCTGATCTTGAGATTTTGGGCAATTGTTTTTATGTAGTCATAATTTTCGCCCTTCAAGAATTAAGAATATTTTTTTTGGGGGGATGGGTTAAGATTTTCCGGTTTTCAAAAATTCAAAATTGAGTTTCGGTTGAGTATCGATTTCGTGCCTTCAGGAATTAAGTTTTTTTAAGGATTATAGACCCCTGCCTTTAAAAATTCAGGTGATTGTATTTAGGGATATTACGAATTAATGCCTTCAAAAATTCAGACGGTTTTGAGGGGAGATTAGTATGTCTTTTATGCCTGAGCTCAGACTACTGGATTCCCTGCCTTGGGGATTTCGGATCAGTGAACTTTTTAGCTGCATTGATCACCACAGTCCTTAACCGCCTCCTCCGACGCTCTGTTCCAGCCTATTATCGCGAGCTGTCTGCTGTCTGTCGTGCCTGTCTGTTCGTCTGTCTGTTCCTCATTCCACTCGGCCACCATCCAGTGTTCTTCCATACGTCGGTGGCGCTGTGTACTTATACAATAAATATTTTTCTTTAATATTGCATCTCGTTTTACTCTGATTTTTCCTCCCCTCTAATTTCTTTCTCTTTTTTTTTTTTTTTACGTTCACAGCATCGAAAATACATTAAAATCCCTCTTTATTTTTGTGTGTAAAATGGAAACTCTTTTTGTTGTATTTTTCTATGGCATCAGGGTTAAAATTCAACAGCTTTTTTATGGTCATTAATTATCCAAATGCCGAGTGTTGGAGTGTGAGGAGAGAGAAAAAAAAAGGAACTTATTTTTTTCATTTTTTGTGAAACTCGGTGTGTTATGAAAGGAGAAAGAGAAGAAAGGAAGGAAGGTAAATTGAAACAAAGGGAGAGTGTTTATTTAGGGTTTGAGAGTGGAGAGAAAGAAGGAAGGAAAGAAAGAAAAAAGGGAAGAAAAGATAGTAATAAAGTAGATAACCCATTTGTGATTAATTTAAAGTAATGTTTGAGGAGAGAGAGAGAGAGAGAGAGAGAGAGAGAGAGAGAGAGAGAGAGAGAGAGAGAGAGAGAGAGAGAGAGAGAGAGGTGGAAACAGGTAAAGGGAAGAAGAAGGATGAGTTTGAATGGGCATCTTATGAAATCACTAATTAAGGTTAAATGTATTGGAGAGAGAGAGAGGGGGGGGAGGGAGGGAAACAGAAAGAAAAAGGAGGGGAGGTAACGGGGAAAAAAGGGGAAAAGGGAAAGCTTGACTACGCACCTCACTTAAAAAAAATAGTTTAGCATCGGTTAACTTCAAATTGATAAGATGGGAGAGAGAGAGAGAGAGAGAGAGAGAGAGAGAGAGAGAGAGAGAGAGAGAGAGAGAGAGAGAGGATGGAAAAGAAAGGGAAAAAAGTGGAAAGGGAGAGCTTGAAATTGTTCCTCACTTAAAAAAAAAAGTTTAGTATGTTTTGCCTTCAAATTGAAAAGATGGGAGAGCTAAAGAGAGAGAGAAGAGAGGATGGAAAAGAAAGGGAAAAAAAGGGGGAAAAGGGAGAGCAAGCATACGCACCTCACTTAAAAAAAATAGTATGGTATAACTTAAAATTGAAAAGATGGGAGAGATAAAGAGAGATAAGAGGATGGTAAAGAAAGGGAAAAAAAGTGGAAAGGGAGAGCTTGAAATTGTTCCTCACTTAAAAAAAAAAAGTTTAGTATGGTTTGCCTTTAAATTGAAAAGATGGGAGAGATAAAGAGAGAGAGAAGAGAGGATGGAAAAGAAAGGGAAAAAAAGGGAGAGAGGAGAGCTTGAAATTGTCCCTCACTTAAAAAAAAATGTTTAGTATGGTTTGCCTTTAAATTGAAAAGGTGGGAGAGAGAAAGAGAGAAAAGGGGATGGTAAAGAAAGGGAAAAAAAGGGAGAGAGGAGAGCTTGAAATTGCCCCCCACTTATATATAACCACCAATTAGTTACATCACGGAATAAGAGGCTTTGGCGGTCAATCTCACCCACGCCCAACGAAAACGGGATATCACAAAGAAAACGGGACATTATTGGAACGTCAGCGGGCTCCTTCCTAGAAATGTTGACCGTGGCCGATTTGTTTTTTCTTCATTAATTTCTTCCTCTTGAACCTCTCGAATAATTTTCCTAACAAGCTTTTCGAATATTCTACCACTTAAATTTTGAGTAGTAGTAATAGTAGTAGTAGTAGTAGTAGTAGTAGTAGTAATAGTAGTAGTTTTCCTTTTTTTTTTTTTTTGCTATATTTAGTCTTTACTTCTTCCTCTAGTATAAAAATAAACTCCCCTACCAAATTGAAAGCCCCTACCAGATTACTATTAGATGCCTTTATGGTCCCCTAAAATAATAACTCCCAAGTCAAAGAGGAAGAGTTATGGGAAGAAAAATAAAAGAGGAGGAGAATGGGAAGAGAATTGATAGAAACAGTTAAGTGAAAGTAATGGAATAATGCCTGTATGTGTGTGTGTGTGTGTGTGTGTGTGTGTGTGTGTGTGTGTGTGTGTGTGTGTGTGTGTGTTGAAACTGGTTTTTTTTTCACTTCATTTTTTTCTTCTTATTTCGAGTTTCTTTTGTCTTTTAATTGGGAAAGAGAGGGAACGTTTTAGTCTTCATCTGGTTCATTAGTACCAAACAAAGGCATCCCTGAGTCCGTTCCACTTTAGTCAGCGTTACCAGAGCCGAGGAAAAAAAAACCTTAGGACTCTCCCTCCACCTTTCTCTATCCCTATACTGGCACGTTTCTTTCTTTATTTCTTTATTTATTTATTTACTCATTCATTTGCTCATATATTTGCTTCTACCTCAGTCAGAAAATTAGGAGAGCCATGGTAAGCTTCACTCCTCCTCTCCTAGCTTCCGTGTCGGTATAGGTAGGTGAGTAAGTGATTAATCAGGTGTATGGAAAGGTAGGTAGATAGGCAGGTAGGTGGGTAAATAAGTGATGAATCAGGTGTATGGAAAGGTAGGTAGATAGGCAGGTAGGTGGGTAAATAAGTGATGAATCAGATGTATGGAAAAGTAGGTAGATAGGCAGGTAGGTGAGTAAGTGATGAAGCAGGTATATGAAAAGGTTGGTAGATAGGCAGGTAGGTGAGTAAGTGATGAATCAGGTGTATGGAAAAGTAGGTAGATAGGCAGGTAGGTGAGTAAGTGATGAATCAGGTGTATGGAAAGGTAGGTAGATAGGCAGGTAGGTAAGTAAGGAGCAGAGAGTAGCGGGCTTTTTTTTCACACTTGTTACCTTTTTTTATCCCCTTGAAGTGACTCCTCTGCTGTAAAAAAAAAAAATAATAAATAAAGAGAGAGAACAATATTAAAAGTCTCTTCAGTCCTTCTCTTTGCATTTATGGGCAGGTAAGTAGGTAGGTAAACATATGAGTATAGTTAATCAGGTATATTTTATAACATTTTTCTTAAGAGGAGTGTATCAAGACGCCTCTCCACTCGAAATTGACCTCTCTTTTGGCCACTCTTCATTTTTTTTCTTTTGTGGGAGCAGCGATTAGCGGGCTTTTTTTTTACATTTTCTTTCTGTTGCCCTTGAGCTGCTTCCTTACCTGTAAAAAATAGAAAATAATAATAAAAAATAATAAAAAAAATAGAAAGTGAGGGAAGTGGACAGAGACATACAGGTAGGTGGACAGGTGGACAGATAGCTAAACACGTTACAGCCTCTACAGCTTTCATTTTTTACTCTCCTGAGATGAAAGGATTGCTTGTATAGGCACTTCCAACTCTTTCCTTTGCTGACACACACACACACACACACACACACACACACACACACACACACACACACACACACACACACACACACACACACACACACGCAAACACGCACTCATAACTGTTTGAGGGGAGACCTGAGTGTTATGTATTGGCTCTTCAGTGCAACGGAGATGAGCACCTAAGCCACGCGTAGCTGTAGCGTGTGCCCCAAGCCTTATATACCTTTGTTATTGCCAGAGAACGCAGCATACTGAGACCGTTTGAAGGGAGGGAAACGGGAGAGAAATGAAAAGCGTGGGAGGGAAGGGAAGGGAACATGGAAGGGCGGGTAAAATATGGAAAAGGAAGAGAAGGGAGAGGAAGGGAAAGATAGCTAGGTAGAAAAAAAAACATACTCAGTCCCTTATCTCTACATTTGTGTCAAGGTAGGTCGGTAGATAACTAAGCTGTGAATCACGAATGTAGAAAGGTAGGTAGATAGATCAGATAATAAGAAAATAATGAAGGAAAATACATGAAAGGAAAGAGAAATTGTCACTTATTAAAGGAGATTGAAAGTTATAAGAGAAAGAGGAGGAGGACGAAACAGGAGGGATATGGAGAGCGAGGGAAGGGAAGGGAGCATGGAAGAGAGGATATAATATGGGAAGGGAAGAGGAGGGAGGGGAAGGGAAAGATAGTTTGATAGAAAAAAACATAGTCCCTTATCTCTACATTTGAGTCAAGGTAGGTCGGTAGATAACTAAGGAGTGAATCAGGAATGTAGAAAGATTGGCAGATAGATCAGATAATAAGAAAATAATGAAGAAAAATACATGAAAGGAAAGAGAAATTGTCACTTATTAAAGGAGATCGAAAATTATGAAAGAAAGAGGAAGACGAAGATGACGAGAAAGGGAACGTAATTGAAAGGAACGGTAAGGGAGAGAAGGGAAAGGTAGGGAACAGAAAAGCGTAGAAAAAAACTGATGGGAAAAGTAGAGTAAGAAAAAAGGAAATGAATAGGAGAAGAAAAACATGATGTAAAAGAAAAGGAAATACATAAGAAGCAACAAGAACAGAAAGTAGAAAACAAGAATAAGAACTACTGGAAGAAGAAAGGAGAGAGTGAAAGAAAGAAAACAAGAAAGAGAAAGAAAGAAAGAATAGAAGAAAAAAGAAAACCAGACAGATTCCCGCATAATTTTTCTTCGCCAACATGAAAAATGACTCCTTGGTGATAGATTCGCTGTCATGAGAGAGAGAGAGAGAGAGAGAGAGAGAGAGAGAGACCTTGTCCTTGTCTGGAAATGTCACACAAACGATGATGAAAACGTCAAAGAGAGAAAGAAAGAAAAAAAAGGACGAAAAAATGAATGAATGAATGAAAGGAAGGAAGGAAGGAAGAAATGAAGGAAAGGAAGAGATAAAGTAAGAAAGAAACAAAGAATGAATAAATGAAGAAAAAAAGAAAAAGATAGAAAGAAAAAAAGTAAGGGAATGGAAAGGTATGGAATGAAAAAGAGAAAAGAGGGGAGGAAGTTAATGAATAGAAGGGAGTGGACGTGATAGGGAGAGAGAGAGAGAGAGAAAAGGAGGAAAGGGTTAGGGTGGCAACACGTGACCTCCCCATCAGACATCACGTGACTATGGGAGGTCATTCAACCCACGGTCACCTTTCTCCCTCATATCGTTCTCCCTCCCCATTAGTCTGTCTTCTATTCTTCCTTGTCTCCAGCGGCCCTGATCGCCTTTGTCCTCCTCCTCCTCCTCCTCTTCTTTTGGCTCCTCTTCATCATCGTTATCGTCTAAGTTCTTTTGTCTGTTGTCATTCTCACTTCTCGACATAATTTTCTTTCTCCTCCTCCTCCTCCTCCTCCTCCTCTTTCTCCTCCTCCTCCTCATTCTCATTATCAGCCTCCTCCTTCTCTTCCATGCTTTCCTCACCGCCCTCCTCTTCCCTCTCCTCTCCTTCTTCTTTCTCCTCCTCCTCCTCCTCCTCCTCCTCCTCCTCTTTCTCCTCCTCCTCCTCTTTCTCCTCCTCCTCCTCTTTCTCATTCTCATTATCAGCCTCTTCCTTCTCTTCCATGCTTTCCTCACCGCCCTCCTCTTCCCTCTCCTCTCCTTCTTCTTCTTTCTCCTCTTCATCCTCCTCCTCCTCCTCAAGCGATTCGAACTCTTTGAAATAGGAAAAAATGGCTTTAGGAGATTTATTTTTTTGGTTTGTTTTTTTCAGTGCCAGAATAAATTGAATACCGTCAGTCGTGTCTTCCTTTTCTTCTCTTGTTATCGTCGTCTTCCTCCTCCTCCTCTTCTTCTTCCTCCTCTTCTTCCTCTTCCTCCTCCTCTTCTTCATAATACGATCAAAGACGGAACTTCTCATTATTTTTTTCCTCGTGCAAAAATTTTCCCACTTTGTTTTTCCTCTCTCTCTCTCTCTCTCTTTGTTCCCTTCTCTTTGCTTTCTCCTTCCTTCTTCCTCTCTTCTCTTCTGTTGCATTCCTTCTCTCTCTCTCTCTCTCTCTCTCTCTCTCTCTCTCTCTCTCTCTTTCCTCCCTTTCTCTCTCTCTCTCCTTCTATCCTCCCTCTCCTCCCCCTTTCATATCCCTTTTCTTCCTTTTTTTCCTCTTTTTCTTCCCCTTTCATCCTGCTCTTCCTTCTCTCTTTTTCCTCTCTTTTACCTCCTTACCCTTTCTTCTTCTCCCTCTTTCCTTCTTTCATTCTCTTGTTTTTCTTCTATCTCTTCCTTCTCTTTCGTCGCCTCATTCTCCTTTTCCTTATTTCCTTCTTTCGTTTTCCTTCTTTACTCCTCCTCTCCACTTCTTCCTCCCCTTTCTTTCCTCCCCCATCTCTTTTAACCCTTTCCTCCCATTTAACCCTCCCCTTTCCTCCCCTCACTCACTCTCCTCTCTTCCTCCCCTCCTTCCTCCCCTCTTCCTCCTCTCTTCCGCCCCTCACTCACTTCCCCTTCTTCCCCTTCCCTCCCCTCACTCTCCCCTCTTCCTCCCCTCTTTCCTCCACTCTTCCTCCTCTTTTCCGCCCCTCACTCACTCCCCCTTCTTCCCCTTCCCTCCCCTCACTCATTCCCTCTTCCTCCCCTCCTTCCTCCCCTCTTCCTCCTCTCTTCCGCCCCTCACTCACTCCCCCTTCTTCCCCTTCCCTCCCCTCACTCATTCCCCCTTCCTTCTCTCCTCCTCCCTCCCCTTCTCCCCCTCTCGAAAACCCATCCAAACTTTTCCATTAGTTTATCTCCCCTCTCTTTCTCTCCCCTTTCCTCTCCCCTTCCTCAATTTTCCCTTCTCTCTATCTCTATTTCATTCTATTTTCAGTCTCTCCCTTTTTCGTGGTTCCTTTTTTATCCCCGTCATTTACTCTTGTTTTTTTTTCGTGTATTTGTTTCCATTCCCTTAGTTTTCTTTTTCTTCCTCTTTTTCCAGTTTTCCCTTTCCTCTTTTTTTCTTCTTCCTCACCTTTTCCTTTCTTTCCTTTATCTGGGTTTCCTTTCCCCTCCTTTTCCTCTTTTTCCTTTTTTTCTCTCCTATTCATTTACTGCTCCCTCTCTTCCATTCCTATCTCTCGCTTTTTCTCACTCCCTTCCTTTCCTTTTCCCCTTTTTTTTCTTTTCCCTCCCCTTTCCTTTTATACTTTTAACGCGTTTCCATTCCTTTCCATTCCTTCCCTCTTTTTCCCGTTCTCTTCTTTCTCTTCCCTTCCCCTCTTTTCCCTTTATCTTCTTTCCCTTCCTCCTCCTCCTTCCTTCCTTTCTCTCTCCTCTTCCTCCCTCCCCCTCACTAATTTTTCTTCCCTTCAAGTTTCAGTTTCACGAATTTGCAATAAGATTCGCCGAAACGTGATGGAAACTTTTAATATTCCCACATGCCCCTCTTACCCCGATCGTGTGCTCTCTCATCTTCTTGTGTGTGAGTGTGTGTGTGTGTGTGTGTGGGTGTGTGGGTGTGGGTGGGTGTGGGTTGGTGGGTGTTTCAAGTTGCTCGTTTGACTCGTATGAAGACTTAACGTCAAAGGAGGAGCAAGAGGAAAAGAAGGAAAAAGAGGAAGAGGAGGAGGAGAAGGAAGAGAGAGGAGGAGGAGAAAGAGGGGAGAAAGTGACAGAGGAGAAAGATAGATAGATTCCAAATAAAAAAAAAGAAAGATGGGGACGAAAAAGAGTTATGAACGGAGGAGAAAGAACGAAGGAAAGAGAAAACGGAGAAAAAGAAGAGGTGAATGAAGAAGAAAAAAAAGGAAATAGGAAGAGTAACAGATGAAAGGGAAAGATAGAGTTAAAGAAAGAGAATCAAGAGAAAAAGAGGAGGATGGATTATTGAAAAGGCAAATGGGAAGAATATAGTGAAATAAAGAGAAGCAAGAGGGAGATAGAAGTAGGAAATAACGAAGAAGGAATTAGGAAGGGAGGAGAGAAGGGAGAGAAGCAACCAGTGGAGAAGGAGGAGGAGGGAGAGAGAATGAGTGTGAGGAAGAGGAGGAGAAAGAAGAAGGGGAGTAGAAAGAATAGGAAGGGGAAGAGGAGTATGATGCGTTGTGTAAGGAGGAGGAGAGGGAAGAAGAAGACGAAGAAGAAGAAGAAGAAGAAGAGGAGGAGGAGGAAGAGTATGATGCGTAGTGTAAGGAGATGGAAGAGGAAGAAGAGGAAGAGGAGGAAGAGTATGGTGCGTAGTATGAGGAGGAGGAGAAGGAAGAAGAAGAAGAAGAAGAAGAAGAAGAAGAAGAAGAAGAGGAAGAGGAGGAAGAGTATGATGCGTAGTGTCAGGAGGAGGAAGAGGAAGAAAAAAAAGAAGAAGAAGAGGAGGAGGAAGAGTATGATGCGTAGTGTAAGGAGGAGGAAGAAGAGGAAGAGGAAGAGTTGCATTGGTAACGTAATTCTCTTCAAGTGTTATGTTAGAGGTGTCAGTTCTACAGGGAAGGCCAATTAGTAGAGGAGGAGGAAGAGGAGGAGGAGGAGGAGGAGGAGTCGAAGTGTTATGTGTTTGTCTGTTTGTGTGTTTTCATGGTGCAGATCCTGTTTGTTGCAGGTAGACAAACACTTAAGGAACACACACACACACACACACACACACACACACACACACACACACACTATACAAGAATCAACAATAACGTAATATATTTTCTCTCACTTTTTTCATCATAATTCATTTTCTTTCACTTTTTCTTTGCCTCATTTCTTTTTATTTTCTTTATATTTTTTGCTCCTCGAATTGATCCGATTTCCAATACAAAGATATATTTCTCGGCGAAGATATAGATGACAGGTTTATTTTCGAGTGTGTGTGTGTGTGTGGGTGGGTGTGGGTGTGGGTGCGTGTGTGTGTATGTGTATGTGTGTGGGTGTGTGTGGGTGGGTGTGGGTGTGGTGAAAGAGAGACAGACAGACAGACAGACAGACAGAACAAATAGACAGACAGAAGCAGACAGACAGATAGACAGACAGACAGACAGACAGACAGATAAACAGACAGACAGACAAACAAAGAGACAGACAGACAGAGAGGCAGAGACAGACAGACAGACAAACAAACAGAGACAGACAGACAGATAGACAAACAGACAGAGAAACCCCCAAAACAGACATGTAGAAAAAGTAATTAGATTAAGAATGAAAGAGAAAGATAAACGAAAGAATAGACAAACAGAGATAGATAGGTAGATTAATAGATAGATGGACAAGTAGATAGACAAATAGATCGATAGATATATAGAGGTTAATATATAAATAAATTAGAGATAAAAAGAGAGGAGGAGGAGAGGGTGAAATTCGATAAGCAAAATATTCTTCGATCCTCTTTTTTCCTCCTCTTCGTGGTACTCGTCTTCTTGTGTTGGCAGTCGAGGGGAATCGAATCCAAATTAAGTACACAACAGCTGGCCGGGAGCGTGCGAGAGTGACTTAGCGTTTTCTTCACGGTTTCTTCTGATGTTTTTAATGTTTTTTTTTTGTTTTTTTAGTTTGGTTTTCTTATTTTCACTTTCATTCTTATTCTTTTTTTTTTTCTTCCTGTTCCATTTCTCGCTTTTTTTTTGCTTATGTATTTTTTTTTAGTTTGGTTTTCTTATTTTTTCTCATTCCTATTTTTGTGTTTTCTTTTTCTTATCATTTTCCACTTTTTTTTGTTTCTCTTCGTTATTTTTTTTTGCTTTGTTTTTTTCGTTTTCTACTACTGCAAATACTACTACTACTACTACTACTACTACTGCTACTGCTACTACTACTACTACTACCATTACTACTCCCACTAAACACACACACACACACACACACACACACACACACACACACACACACACACACACAGGTAAATATCAAGGCCAGCACACCTTTGACAGCATTAGTTAGCGCTCGCTCTCAAAGGTGAAACTCGAACGTGAACCACAAATTAAATACAAAAGTTAATCGTTCATGAAATATCTCTAATTCCTGCTTCTCTCTCTCTCTCTCTCTCTCTCTCTCTCTCTCTCTCTCTCTCTCTCTCTCTCTCTCTCTCTCTCTCTCTCTCCCCACCCCACCCCCCTTTGTCCCTCTTTCTCCCTGTGTGTCCTTCCCTTTCCTTCATCAATTCCCTCCATTTCCTCATTTCTTTCCCTTCATTCCATCTCCTCATGTCCTTCCTTCTTCTTCTTCCCATTCTCTTTTTCCTCCAGTCGTTTCTTGCTCTCCTGTTCCTTCCCTCGCATTTTCTTCATTCCTTCTCTTCTACATTCGTTTCCTTTTCTGCATCATTTTCTTTTCTTCATTTTTTCTCTTTTCTTCTATTCGTTTCCTTCACTCCATCCATTCCTTTTCCTTAATGTCCCTTCTTTCGCCTTTTCTCCATTTCCTTCCTTTCCTTCACTGCCATTCTTCCTTTCCTTCCTCTAGTGTCCTATCTCCTTCCTCCTCTCTTCCCTTTCCTTCCTTCCTGATGTCTTCTCCTCCTTCTTTAACCTTTCCTTCCTTACCTTACCTTCCTTCCTCTGATCTCTCCTTCCATTTTCCTCCGTGTTTCTTCCCTCCCTCCCTCTCCTTTTCCTCCCTGCTTCTTCTCTAACACCTTACCCTTCCTTCCCTTTTCCTTCCTGTCCCTTCCTTCCTCCATCTGTCTCTTCCTTCTTCCCCTCCTCTCCTTTACCTTCCTTCCTCTTTCCTAACGCCTTACCTTATCTTCCTTTTTTCTTTCCTGTCCCTTCCCTCCTTTCCTTCCTCCAGCTGTCTCTTCCTTCCTCCCTCCCTCCCTGCCCCCAGCTGTCGCTATTCCCTCGGGGCCAATAGCTTGTAGATTATTAAGATTTATTTTCATCATAAAATTCAGCTGGCCATAAATTTTGTGGACCTGGGAAAAGGAATATCAGGGAGGCCTCTCTTGTTACGCGAAGGTCAACGTGATTTTTTCTCTTTTTTTTAATGTTTTTTTCTCGTATTTTTTTTATCCGTGTCTGGGGGCATATATATATTAACTTGTATGATTGTCTTTTTTGTGCTTTTCTTATTCCAATCTATAACTAACTAATCTATTCTTCGTTCCTTATATTTTCCAGGTATTTCATTTTATTAACTTGTATGCTTGTCTTTTTGGTGCTTTTCTTATTCCAATCTATAACTAACTAATCTATTCTGCGTTCCTTATTTTTCTATTTACTTTTTTTCATTAACTTCTATGCTTGCCTTTTTGGTGCTGTTCTTATTCCAATATATAACTAACTAATCTATTTTTCTTTCCCTATATTTTCTAGTTATTTCTTTTCATAAACTTGTATGCTTGTCTTTTTGGTACTTTTCTTGTTCCAATCTATAACTGACTAATCTATCCTTTGTTCCTTTTATTTTCTAGTTATTTCTTTTATTAACTTGTATGCTCGTCTTTTTGGTGCTGTTTTCTTTTCATTAACTTCTATGCCTGTTTTTTTTTGGTACTTTTCTTATTCCAATTTATAACTAACTGATCTATTCATCGTTCTTTATTTTCTAGTTATTTCTTTTCATTAACTTCTATGCCTTTGGTACTTTTCTTATTCCAATTTATAACTAACTAATCTATTTTTCTTTCTCTATATTTTTCTAGTTATGTCTTTTCATTAACTTCTATGCTTGTCTTTTTTGGTTCTTTTCTTATTCCAGTTTATAACTAACTAATGTATCCTTCGTTCCTTATTTTTCTAGTTATTTATTTTCATTAACTTGTATGCTTGTCTTTTTTATTGTTTTTGTTATTTCAATTTATAAGTAACTAATCTATTCTTCGTTCCATATTTTCGAGGTATTTCTTTTATTAACTTCTATGCCTCTCTTTTTTAGTGCTTTTCTTATTCCAATTTATAACTAACATATCTATTCTTCTTTCCCTATTTTTCTTGTTATTTTTTTTATTAACTTCTTTGCTCATCTTTTTTGGTACTTTTCTTATTCCAATCTATAACTAACTAATCTATTTTTCTTTCCTTATATTTTTCTAGTTATTTCTTTTTATTAACTTTTCTATAACTAACTAATATATTCTTCGTTCCTTATTTTTCTAGTTATTTCTTTTTATTAACTTCTATGCTTGTCTTTTTTGTGTTGTTCTTATTCCAATCTTTAACTAAGTAATCTATTCTTCGTTCCTTATTTTCCTAGTTATTTCTTTTTATTAACTTTTATGCTTGTCTTTTTGGTGCTTTTCTTATTCCAATCTATAACTAACTAATCTATTCTTCGTTCCTTATTTTTCTAGTTATTTTTTTTTATAAACTTGTATGCCTGTCTTTTTTGGTGCTTTTCTTATTCAAGTTTACAACTAACTAATCTGTTCTTCTTTCCATATTTTTCAATTTACTTCTTTTCATTAACTTCTATGCTCGGTTTTTAGTACTTTCCTTATTCTAATCTATAACTAACTAATCTATTTTTCGTTCCTTATTTTTCTTAGTTATTTTTTATTAACCTCTATGCTCGTCTTTTTGGTTCTTTTCTTATTCCTTATTTTTCCAGGTATTTCTTTTTATTAACTTGTATGCGTGTCTTTTTTGGTGTTTTTCTTATTTCAATTTATAACTAACTAATCTATTCTTCTTTCCATATTTTCTATTTACTTCTTTTCATTAACATCTATACTCGTCTTTTTGGTACTTTTCTTTATTCCAGTCTGTAACTAACTAATCCATCCTTCGTTCCTTATTTTTCTAGTTATTTCTTTTTATTAACTTTTATGCTTGTCGTTTTTGGAACTTTTCTTCATTTTCAATCTATAATTAACTAATCGATTCTTTCCTTATATTTTCTAGTTATTTCTTTTCATTAACTTCTATGCTCGTCTTTTTGAGTTCTTTTCTTATTCCAATTTATAACTAACTAATCTATTCTTCCTTATTTTTCTAGTATTTCTTTTATTAACTTGTATGCCTGTCTTTTTGGTGCTTTTCTTATTCAATTTATAACTAACTAATCTATTCTTCGTTCCTATATTTCTAGTTATTTCTTTTTATTAACTTGTATGTCTGTCTTTTTTGGTTCTTTTCTTATTCCAGTCTATAATTACCTAATCTATTCTTCGTTCCTTATATTTTCTAGTTATTTTTTTTTCATTAACTTTTATGCTGTCTTTTTTGGTTCTTTTCTTATTACAATTTATATATAATAAATCTATTCTTTCCTTATATTTTCTAGTTATTTCTTTATTAACTCTATGCTTGTCTTTTGGTGCTTTTTTATTCCAATCTATATAAATCTATTTTTCTAGTTATTTCTTTTCATTAACTTGTATGCCTGTCTTTTTTGGTACTTTTCTTATTCCAATCTATAACTAACTAATCTATTCTTTCCTTTTATTTTCTAGTTATTTCTTTTCATTAACTTCTATGCTTGCCTTTTTGGTGCTTTTCTTATTCCAATCTATAACTAACTAATCTATTTTTCGCACCTCATTTTTCTTTTTATTTCTTTTTATTTATGCTTGTCTTTTTGGTACTTTTCTGAATCCAATCTATAAGTAACTAATCTATTCTTCGTTTCTTATTTTTTTAGTTATTTCTTTTCATCAACTTCTATGCTTGCCTTTTTGGTACTTTTCTTATTCCAATTTATAACTAACTAATATATTCTTTGTTCCTTATTTGCGAGGTATTTCTTTTATTAACTTCTATGCTCGTCTTTTAGTGGTGCTTTTCAATCTATAACTAATTAATCTATTCTTCGTTCCTTATATTTTCTAGTTATTTCTTTTCATTAATTTATGCTTGTCTTTTGGTGCTTTTCTTATTCCAATCTATAACTCAATCTATTCTTCGTTCCTTATTTTTCTAGTTATTTCTTTTATTAACTTGTATGCTCGTCTTTTGGTGCTTTTCTTATTCCAATCATAACTAACTAATCTATTCTTCGTTCCTTATTTTCAAGTTATTTATTTCATTAACTTGTATGCTTGTCTTTTGGTGCTTTTCTTATTCCAATCTAACTAATCTATTCTTTCGTTCCTTATATTTTCCAGATATTTTTTATTAATTGTATGCTTGTCTTTGGTACTTTTCTTATTCAATCGATAACTAACTAATCTATTCTTTTCCTTATTTTCTAGTTATTTCTTTTTATTAACTTCATGCTCTTTTTGGGCTTCTTTTATTCAATTTATAACTAACTAATCAATTCTTCGTTCCTTATATTTTCTAGCTATTTCTTTTTATTAACTTGAATGCTTGTCATATTTGGAGCTTTTCTTATTCCAATTTATAACTAACTAATCTATTTTTCTTTCCTTATATATTCTAGTTATTTCTTTTCATTAACTTCTATGCCTGTATTTTTTATCACCTCTCTTATTCCAATGTATAGCTAACTAATCTATTTTTCTTTCCTTATATTTTCTAGTTATTTCTTTTCATGTACTTGTATGCTTGTCTTTTTTGGTACTTTTCTTATTCCAATCTATAACTAAATAATCTATTTTTCTTTCCTTATATTTTTCTAGTTATTTATTTTTATTAACTTTTATGCTTGTCTTTTTGGTGCTGTTTTTATTCCAATCTATAACTAACTAATCTATTCTTCGTTCCTTATTTTTCTATTTATTTCTTTTCACTAACTTGTATGCTTGTCTTTTTTGGTTCTTTTCTTATTCCAATCTATAACTAACTAATCTATTTTCTCTATTTTATATTCTATTTCTTTTCATATACTTGTATGCTTGTCTTTTTTTAGTGCTTTTCTTATTCCAATTTATAAGTAACTAATCTATTCTTCGTTCCTTACTTTCAAGATATTTCTTTTATTAACCTCTATGCTTGTCTTTTTTGGTACTTTTCTTATTCCAATCTATAACTAAATAATCTATTTTTCTTTCCTTATATTTTTCTAGTTATTTATTTTTATTAACTTTTATGCTTGTCTTTTTGGTGCTTTTTCTTATTCCACTCTGTAAATTACTAATCTATTCTTTCCTTTTTTTCCAGATATTTCTTTTTATTAATTCGTATGCTCGTGTTTTATGTACTTTTCTTATTCCAATCAATAACTAACTAATTATTTTTCTTTCCTTATATTTTCTAGTTATTTCTTTTCATTAACTTCTATGCTCGTCTGTTTTGGTTCTTTTCTTATACCAATTTATAACTAACTAATCTATTCTTCGCTCCTTATTTTCGAAGTATTTATTTTATTAACTTCTATGCTTGTTTTCTATAGTGCTTTTCTTATTCCAATTGATAACTAACTAATCTGTAGATTAGTTAGTTATAGATTGGAATAAGAACAGCACCAAAGACAGGCATAGAAGTGAATAAAAAGAAATAAGTACAAAATATGGCAAGAAGAATAGATTAGTTAGTTATAAATTGTAATAAGAAAAGCACTAATAAGACGAGCACAAAGGTTAATAAAAGAAATAACTAGAAAAATAAGGAACGAAGAATAGATTAATTAGTTATAGATTGGAATTAGAAAAGTACCAAAAAACGAGCATAAAATTGATAAAAAGAAATAACTAGATAATGTAAAGAACGAGGAATAGATTAGTTAGTTATATATTGGAATAAGAAAAGAACCAAAAAGACAAGCATAGAAGATAATAAAAAGAAATAACTAGGAAATATAAAGAAAGAAAAATAGATTAGTTAGTTATAGATTGGAATAAGTAAAGTACCAAAAAGACGAGCATAGAAGTTAATGAAAAAAATTAAATAGAAAAATAAGAAAAGCACTAAAAAAGACAAGCATACAAGTTAATGAAAAGAAATAACTAGAAAAATAAGGAAAGAAAAATAGATTGGTTAGTTATAGATTGGATTAAAAAAAGTACCAAAAAGGCGAGCATAGAAGTTAATAAAAAGAAGTAAGTAGAAAAATATGGAAACAAGAATAGATTAACTACTTATAAATTGGAATAAGAAAAGCACCAAAAAAGAAAAGCATAGAAGTTTATTAAAAGAAATAACTAGAAAATATAAGGAAAGAAAAATTGATTAGTTAGTTATAAATTGGAATAAGAAAAGCACTAAAAAAGACAGGCATAGAAGTTAATAAAAAAAACTAGAAAAATAAGGAACGCAGAATAGATTAGTTAGTTATAGACTGGAATAAGAAAAGCACAAAAAAGACAGCTTACAAGTTAATAAAAAGAAATACCTGGAAAATATAAGAAACGAAGAATATATTAGCTAGTTACAAATTGCAATAAGAACAGCACCAAAAAGACAGGCATACAAGTTATTAAAAAGAAATGACTAGAAAATATAAGGAACGAAGAATAGATTACTTAGTTATAAATTGGAATAAGAAAGGTACCAAAAAGATATGAATAGAAGTTAATGAAAAGAAATACCTGGAAAAATAAGGGAAGAATAGATGAGTTAGTTATAAATTGGAATAAAACAAGCACCAAAAATACGAGCATAGAAATAATAAAAAGAAATACCTGAAAAAATAAGGAAAGAATAGTTTAGTTAGTTATAAATTGGAATAAGAAAAGCACCAAAAAGATAAACATACAGGTTAATAAAAATAAATAATTGGAAAAACAAGGAAAGAATAGATTAGTTAGTTATAAATTGGAATAAGAAAAGTACCAAAAAGACGAGCACACAAGTTAATAAAAAGAAATAACTAGAAAGTATAAGGAAAGAAAAATAGATGAGTTAGTTATAGACTGGAATAAAAAAAGCACTAAAAAAGACAGGCATAAAATTTAATGAAAAGAAATAACTCGAAAACATAAGGAACGAATAAAAGATTAGTTAGTTATAAATTGGAATTAGAAAAGCACTAAAAAGACGAGCACAGAGGTTAATAAAAGAAATAACTAGAAATATAATGAACAAAGAATAGATTAGTTAGTTATAGATTGGAATAAGAAAAGTACCAAAAGACGAGCATAGAAGTTAATGAAAGAAATAACTAGAAAAATAAGGAATAAAAAATCATTAGTTAGTTATTGATTGGAATAAGAATAGCACCAAAAAGACGAGCATAGAAGTTAATAACTAGAAAAATAAGGAACGAAGAATAGATTAGTTAGTTATAGATTGGAATAAGAAAAGCAGCAAAAAGACGAGCATAGAAATTAATAAAAAGAAATAACTTGAAAAATATAAGGAAAAAAGAATAGATTATTTAGGAATAGATTGAAATAAGAAAAGTACCAAAAAGACGAGCATAGAAATTAATGAAAAGAAATAACTAGAAAATATAAGGAAAGAAAAATAGATTAGTTTGTTATAGATTGAAATAAGAAAAGTACCAAAAAGACGAGCATAGAAGTTAATGAAAAGAAATAACTAGAAAATATAAGTAAAGAAAAATAGATAAGTTAGTTATAGATTGGAATAAAAAAAAGTACCAAAAAGACAAGCATACAAGTTAATAAAAAGAAATACCTAGAAAAATAAGGAAAGGAAAATAGATTAGTGAGTTATAAATTGGAATAAGAAAAGTACCAAAAAGACAGGCATAGAAGTTTATAAAAAGAAATACCTGGAAAAATAAGGAACGCAGAATAGATTAGTTAGTTATAGATTGCAATAAGAACAGCACAAAAAAGACAGCATACAAGTTAATAAAAATAAATTACTAGAAAAATATAAGGAACGAGGAATAAATTACTTAGTTATAAATTGGAACAGGAAAAGTACGAAAAAGACGAGCATAGAAATTAATAAAAAGAAATACCTGGAAAAGTAAGGAAAGAATAGATTAGTTAGTTATAAATTGGAATAAGAAAAGAACCAAAAAGACAAGCATAGGGGTTAATGAAAAGAAATAACTAAAAAATATAAAGAACGAAGAATAGATTAGTTAGTTATAGATTGGAATAAGAAAATAACCAAAAAGACGAGCATACAAATTAATAAAATAAATAATTAGAAAATGAAAGGAAAGCAGGATAGATTACTTAGTTATAGATTGGAATAAGGAAAGTACTAAAAAGACGAGCATAGAAGTTAATGAAAAGAAGTATATAGAAAAATATTTAAAGAAGAATAGATTAGTTAGTTATAAACTGGAATAAGAAAAGCACCAAAAAAGACAAGCATACAAGTTAATAAAAAGAAATAGCTAGAAAAGAAAAGAAAAGAGGGATAGATTAATTAGTTATAAATTGGAATAAGAAAAGAACCCAAGGAGACAAGCATAGAAGTTAAAGAAAAGGAATAAATAGAAAAAATAAGGAAAGAATAGATTATTTAGTTATTGATTGGAATAAGAAAAGCACTAAGAAAACGAGCACAGAGGTTAATAAAAGAAATAACTGGAAAAATAAGGAACGAAGAATAGATTAGTTAGATATAGACTGGAATAAAGAAAAGTACCAAAAAGACGAGCATAAAAGTTAATGAAAAGAAGTAAATAGAAAAATATGGAAAGAAGAATAGATTAGCTAGTAATAAATTGAAATAAGAGAAGCACCAAAAAAGACAAGCATACAAGTTAATAAAAAGAAATACCTGGAAAAATAAGGAAAGAAAAATAGATTAGTTAATTATAGATTGCAATAAGAAAAGAACCGAAAAGACGAGCATAGAGGTTAATAAAAAAATAACTAGAAAAATAAGGAACGAAGAATAGATTAGTTAGTTATAGATTGGAATAAGGAAAGTACTAAAAAACGAGCATAGAAGTTAATGAAAAGAAGACAAAAAAAGACAGGCGTATAAGTTAATAAAAAGAAATAGCTAGAAAATATAAGGAACAAGGAATAGTTTAGTTATGAATTGGAATAAGAAAAGAACACAAAAAGACGAGCATATAAGTTAATGAAAAGGAATAAGTAGAAAATATTAGAAAAGAATAGATTAGTTAGTTATTGATTGGAAGAAAAGTACCCAAAAGACGAGCATACGAATTAATAAAAAGAAATATCTGGAAAAAAATAAGGAAATAATAGATTAGTTAGTTATAGATTGGAATAAGAGAAGCACGAAAAAGACAAGCATAGAAGTTAATAAAAAAAAATAACTAGAAAAATATAAGGAAAGAAAAATAGATTAGTTAGTTATAGATTGGAATAAGAAAAGTACCAAAAAAGATGAGCATAGAAGTTAATAAAAAGAAATAACTAGAAAAATAAGGAAAGAAGAATAGATAAGTTAGTTATAAATTGGAATAAGAAAAGCACTAAAAAAGAGAGGCATAGAAATTAATAAAAGAAATACCTCGAAAATATGGAACGAAGAATAGATTAGTTACTAATAAATTAAAATAAGACAAGCATACAAGTTAATGAAAAGAAATAACTAGAAAAATAAGGAACGAAGGATACATTAGTTAGTTATAGACTGGAATAAGAAAAGAACCATAAAAGACAAGCATAGAAGTTAATGAAAAGAAATAACTAGAAAAATAAGGAACGAAGGATACATTAGTTAGTTATAGACTGGAATAAGAAAAGAACCATAAAAGACAAGCATAGAAGTTAATGAAAATAAATAACTAGAAAATATAGAGAAAAATAGATTAGTTAGTTATAGACTGGAATAAGAAAAGAACCATAAAAGACAAGCATAGAAGTTAATGAAAAGAAATGACTATAAAAATAAGGAACGAAAGATACATTAGTTAGTTATAGACTGGATTAAGAAAAGAACCATAAAAGACAAGCATACAAGTTAATGAAAAGAAATAAGTAGAAAATATAGAGAAA
>NC_066530.1:14160431-14285431 GCF_024679095.1 Eriocheir sinensis
CCATTACATTTATCGCTATTTTTTTGTTCTTTTTTCTTTTATTTTTCCTAGATTTATTTTTTTCTTTGTCTTTATATTTATTACTATTACGAGTGTTGTTGCTCTTTTCCTTTTTATTTTTCCAAGTATCCCTTTTCAAACTCCCTACATCTTCTCCCGTTTTTGTTTCTCTCCATAATTAAATGTCTTTGATGTCTTCTTTGATGCTAAAAGGCTGCAAAGAAGATTATTCACATTAGTATTTCCTTGGGGCAGTCTGGCGTTACGAACTCGATGACTCGGTTCGGTACGCAAGAAAGTCGATGCTTGTGCGTGGGACGGTTGAAAGTCGACTTAATGTGAATTTTTACCAGACTTGATATGTTGTGGCAAATAGTATTACACTTATTTTTCTATATTCCTTAAGTTATATATACCTTGGGAGTGTATGCATGTGTGTTTGTATAGTAGTGGTGGTAGTAGTAGTAGTAGTAGTAGTAGTAGTAGTAATAGTAGCAGAAGTAGTTGTGGGAAGAGGAGGAGGAAGGAAAAGGAAAGGTAAGGTGTAAGGGTAAGGGAAGAACCAGGAAGGAAGGGTGAGGAAGTAAAGGTTAGGAGAGAGAAAGTGAAGATGTTAGGAAGGGATGGAAGGGAAGAGAAGAGAAAGGAAGGAGGAGGAAGAGGAGGAGTTGAAGTAGAAGTAGCAGTAAATTTTTCTATCATTTTCCTTACCTTCCTTCCTCTTTCCATATTTCCTATCTTTCCTTCCCTTTTCCTCCTTGTCCCTTTTCTTTTTTCTTCTATTGCCGCTCCCTCTATTATCTCCACTCCTCGTCCTCAGGCAAGCTTTTCTCCCTTTCCCACTTCCCATTCCTTACCTGTCTCCATCACCACCTGACCACCCCGTAATCACCTCAACACACCTTTACGAACCCACACAGCTGCGTCATCTAGGTGAGTTCTCAGGTGTTGCAGGTAAAGTAATCACGCGGACAGGTGTGATGGATAAGGGGGAGGGGGGAAGGGTATTAGGGCCGTTCCTTACTACTGGGCTTGAATAGATATAATTTGTTTACGTGAGGTGTGTAAGACATATTGATAGGTGGGGTTTTTTTTCATTTTATACATATTTTTTCTTTTTTTTCACTCAATTCCTTTTTTCTACGGTTCGTGGAGGCAGAACCAATGATTAAACGATTAGAAAGAACGTTTTTACCATTTCGGTCTCCACAAAGTTAGACAGTGGAAGAAATTGATGGGAAATAATATTGGTTTGATTCGTGTATATTATTATATGGGGTCTATTAGGGATTTCGGTTCAATATTCATTTTATTCACTTATATGTTTTTTTTTGTTTTTTTTTTATTTATCTTCGTCTCGTTACTTGTTTATATACCTCATACATTTTTTTTAGGATTCTGTCAATTCATTTTCATTTTTTTCATATTTTTCTCTATATAACTTTCTCTGTATATATCCTTCTGTCTGTCTCTGTGTCTGTGCCCGTCTAATTTAGGTATCTATCAATCTATCTATCTATCTATATGTGCATCTGTAAATCTACCTATTCAACTAACTGTCTATTAATCTGTCTGTCATTCTATCTATCATTTCCCTTCGTACCCACCTCCCTATTAATCTACCTCTCTATCTCTCACTGAATCGAAGGAGAACATTTTTCATACCTATTTCTTATCTCCACATCATTCTCCTTCCCTTTCCTTTACCTGTCCGTAATTAATCATCGGGGAAGGGACAGGTAAGGTAGCATCATTAATTATCCACCTGAGAGAGATGTGAAGCCCTGGGCCGTGAAAAAGTGTTAATCATAGCGAGAGAGCGAGGGAGGGAGAGAGGAAGGCAGGGAGAAAGGGAGAGGGAGAGAGAAAGGAAATAAGTAAAGAAGAAACGAAAAAGAAAGTGAGGAAGAAAATAAATAAAGTAAAGAAAGAAAGAGTGTAAAAGAGAAAGTAAGAGGCAAAGAAAAAAAGAAAGATAGATAGATAGGAAGAAGGAAAGGAAATAAGTAAAGAAAGAAAGGAAGAGAAAGAAAGAGAAGGAAAGAAATGAAATAAGTAAGCAAAGAAAGAAAGGAAATCAGTAAATAAATAAAGAAAGAAAAAATAGAAAGAAATAGAAAGGAAAGGGAAAAAAGAAAGAAAGGAAATAAGTAAGTAAAGAAAGAAAGAGAAAAAGAAAAAAAGAAAGAAGAAAGAAAAAATTGAGAATAAATAACACCTCGCACATTCTCATTCTTCATTAAAAAAATCTTTATATTTCCTTCAAGCTACATTTTTCTTCCATTTTCTCTTTTTTGTGATATTTAACAAAATATCCTTGATGTTTACATTTTCCTATACTTTGCGAAGAGAAGGAGGGCAGAGGGAAGGAAATGATAGTTGAAGGAAGGAAAATAAAAGAGGAGAAGGAGGAGGAGGAGGAGGAGGAGGATGGAAACTAATGTCCTTGAATTTTGCATTTTTCCACGGTGCATAAAGGGAAAGAAAAGTGGAGAGGGAAAGGAAAGAGGAGGAAGAGGAAGAGGAAGAAGAGAAAGAGTAAAGAAGAAGAAAAACAGATAAAGAAGAAGAGGAAGAGAGAGAAAGAGAGAGGAAAAGGAAAGAGGAGGAGGGGAAGGAGAAGGAAGGAAGGAGATAAAATGATAATATAGAAAGAGAGAGAGAGAGAGAGAGAGAGAGAGAGAGAGAGAGAGAGAGAGAGAGAGAGAGAGAGAGAGAGAGAGAGAGAGAGAGAGAGAGAGAGAGAGAGAGAGAGAGAGAGAGAGAGAGAGAACCAGGATGTTGACCGTCAAAGGTGCTCTCCTTGCTTAATGAGGCACGTCAGGTGAGAGAGAGAGAGAGAGAGAGAGAGAGAGAGAGAGAGAGAGAGAGAGAGAGAGAGAGAGAGAGAGAGAGAGAGAGAGAGAGAGAGAGAGAGAGAGAGAGAGAGAGAGAGAGAGATCATATACCAATTCCCTGTACTAGAGTTTGTCAGACGCGATTCCTAGAAGATCAAAGTGGGTACCGAGTCACTTCACTAACTATCAGGTAACATCAGATTAATTAGTGTGGAGTAACGAGCGGACAGGTAAGTTTCGTAACGCCTGTAGATGACGTAACGACGGCTAATGAGAGTGCTAATGACTTAATCCCTTTCTTACTTCGACGTCTCTTTGAAGATGACGCAATGATCAATGAGAATATGAGTGATATCTGTACAGTAAAGGAAGCAGTTCAAGGCAAAAAAAAGAGAAAAAAGCCCGCTAATCACTGATCCAATAAAAAGGAGTATAAAGGAGTTGACAGACGAGAGGTGTCTTGATTAACTGATTGATTGATTGATTGTTTGATTCCTTTTGTTACCTTTCAGTCTATTTGAGGGTCAGGTTAGGTAAGGTCATATATATAGTGTACCTTGTTAGCTATTGATGTAAGATGTGATTTGGTGGCTTTTATTAAGAGAAAGAGAGAGAAAGGATGAAGGAGAAAGGAAAAAAGACAGTTCGGTACATATACGAATAGAAAGAGAGAAAAATGTATAAAAAATAGTGCCTGTATAAAGAGAAAGAGAATGGAGATTGAAAGAAAAAGGACGATTTGGTGCCTATATAAAGAGAATGAGAGTTAGAATATAGAAAAAAAGATGTGTATATAAAGAGAAACAGAACGAAGAAAGAAAACGACAATATCCGACCTGTATGGAAAGAGAGAGAGAGAAAGAATGTGATAAAAATTGGTGGCTTAACGAAGAGGAAGAGAAAGAGAATGGAGAAAGAAAAAATGATAAACGATATGCGGCTTTTATAGAGAGAAATAGAGAGAAAATGAAGGAAATTTTGGTGTATATGAAGAGAAAAAGAGAAGAAAAGGAACAAACTACCTAAAGTGCAGAACCTTGTTAATTAACGCAGTAATTTAGTTGTTTTCCTTAAGAGAGAGAGAGAGAGAGAGAGAGAGAGAGAGAGAGAGAGAGAGAGAGAGAGAGAGAGAGAGAGAGAGAGAGAGGAAAAAAGAAAGAAAGAAAGAAAGAAAAAGAGAAAGGGCAGTGTAATTCAACTATTCTACGATTTCTTTTCCCGCTTCCAAGTCGTCAATAACAGCAACTTATAACACCTTGTCTCATATTTAACCCCGTAGTGCCAGGTCAGTATATCTATGAACTCGTATTATTATAAAAATCCCTCCTGCTCCTTACTCTTGTGAAGCTGAAAATCCATACATTCTTCCTATCATAGCTCTCTTCCAAGTCGTAAATAAGAGTAATTTCAACGCCCTGTCTCATATTTAACCCCGTAGTGCCAGGTCATTATATCTATGAACTCGTATTAAAATAAAAATCCCTCCTGGTCCTTACTCTGGTGACGCTAAAATTCATACATTTTTCCTATTACTTCTGGCTTCTAAGTCGTAAATAATAGTAATTTTAACGCCGTCTCATATTTAACCCGTAGTCCCGGTCATTTTACCTATTAGCTCGTATTATAATGAAAATCCCACCTGCTTCTTACTCTGGTGAAGCTAAAACAACCCAAACATTCATCCTACCAAAGAAATATAACATGCAAATACTTCCGAAAAACCAAAACAGGTAATAAACTCTACGGAAACAGCGCCAATAATTTCAATACTCCTCAGACTAAGAGTATTACAATTTCTTCCTGTAAATGTTGAAGGTGAATGCTCTTAATTGACATAAAAGAATTTATAACATGCATGCATTTCAAAAGAGGTATAAAAAGATTAATAAACTCCACGGATATTGCGCAGACGATTTCAATACCTCCTTTAAACCAAGAATATTATTTCACTTCCTTCTCCTTTTAGATTTTCAAGGGGAATGCTTTTTATGGCCACTAACATACATTATTCCCACAAGGGTTGATTTATACGTAAAATATCGAGAATTGACTGGCACTGGGGATGACATATGGTCTGATATTTTCTGGTACTTTATGGATGGAACCTCACATTTTTTACTCTTTTTCCTCCTTTTTCACCTCCTCCTCCTTCTCCTCCTCCTTCTTCTGTTTATTTTTTTCTTTCCTCCTTCTTCTGTTCATCCTTGCTCCATATCTTCTTTCTTTTTTCTGGTTATCTTTATTTTTTCCTTGTATTTTGCTGTCCTTCATTTTTGCTCTTTTCTACTTTTTTTCTCCTTTCCTTTCTTCTTCTCTTCCTCTTTCTCCTCATCCGTTGCCGCTAACATCATAATCTTTCATTTGATTCTCTTTTTCTCTCACTTTCTCTCTTTCTCTCTTTCTCTGTATTCTCCGTTCAGTTCGGTATTTCAATAATTTTCTCCCTTCCTTCTTCTTCCCTTCTCCATCTCCTTCCTTGCTGTCATTTCCTCCTTTCATTCCTAATCTTACTCCCTCCTTTTTCTCCATCTCCTTAAATCTCATCTTTTCTTCTTTTATCCCACTTCCCATTCTTCTCGTGTCTCTTTTTTATCACATTCCTGACCTTTCCCTTACCTCCTTACTCTTTCGTCTATTCAATAAAAGCAGGAGAGAAGAGACTTTACTTTTTTTTTCTTTTTTTTCCCTTGAGCTGCGTTCTCTGCTATTAAAAGACTACGTGGGAAGAAGCGTTAAGCAGCCACCAGTGTGTAGCGTGTGAAAGGAAAGGTGTAGGAGAGAAAGCGTGTATCCTAGGATGGGTATTTTCACACGCTTCCACCTCTCACATCATCTATTTCCAGAGGTCGAAAAGGAGATCAATCGGGTTCTAATGAGTGTTTTCATAATTTCATGGCGCAAAAGAATGATTGAACTACCGGAAGGGTCATAATATTACCCCTGGAAAGGCCTACAACTCCCATGAAAGCCTGTTTTTTTCTTAGTTTCATGGCACAAAAGAAAGATTGAACTACCGGAAGGGTCATAATATTACCCCTGGAAAGGCCAAAAACTCCCATGAAAGCCTGTTTTTTTCTTAGTTTCATGGCACAAAAGAAAGATTGAACTATCGGAAGGGTCATAATATTACCCCTGGAAAGGCCTACAACTCCCATGAAAGCCTGTTTTTTTCTTAGTTTCATGGCACAAAAGAAAGATTAAACTATCGGAAGGGTCATAATATTACCCCTGGAAAGGCCAAAAACTCCAATGAAAGCCTGTTTTTTTCTTAGTTTCATGGCACAAAAGAAAGATTAAACTATCGGAAGGGTCATAATATTACCCCTGGAAAGCCTCACAACTCCCATGAAAGCCTGTTTTTTTCTTAGTTTCATGGCACAAAAGAATGATTCAACTACCGGAAGGGTCATAATAGTACCCCTGGAAAGCCTCACAACTCCCACGAAAGCCTAGTAGAATATGTGTGTCTGGGCGCCGAAATGTTTAAGACTATGGTGATAAGCTTCTTTGTGGCGTTTTCTGTAAGCCTCGCCACCATTTGTTCTTCCCTTGAGCCGTACATAAGCCGGCAGGGACAAGCCTCCTCTTCTCTCGTTTGTTTATCTCGATCGCTTCCTTCGCCCTCTGGAAAAAATATATTATACTCTCCCTGACGACGATAAAGTATTGGGACTATTTTTCTTTTCTTTTCTTCTTGTACGCTGACCACCGTCATCCTTCTGGTGTAGTTCTTTTATCCATCACTACCTTTAGCTACATCTTTATCTAGCAATCTACTGTGCAAAATTTTTTTTTAATATTCTAGTTTTATTTCTATCTGCTCCAACTGTTCTAACTTTTATTCTTCATCCTGTCTACACATTTAGTCACTTTTTTTCATTTATACTTTCTTCACTTAAAGTTGACGTAATACAAAAATAGTTCAGTGATTTTCTCCCTTCTCTTCTTTTTCTCTTCTCTATCTCCCTCCTTGCTGTCATTTCCTTCTTTCTTTTCTAATCTTACTCCCTCCCTTTTCTCCATCTCCTTAAATCTCATCTTTCCCTCTTTTATCCCACTTCTCATACTTCTTGTGTCTCTTTTTTTTTCTCACATTCCTGACCTTTCCCTCACCCCCTTGCTCTCTCGTCTATTCAATAAAAGCAGGAGAGAAGAGACTTAACTTAGATGTCTTATTTTTACACCTTCACATCCACTATTGAACTCTCCTAGCCACTCTTCTATTTGTTTTTCAAGGAGCAAAATCCATGAAAAAAGTAAGCTCGCAAAAGTGATACGTCACAGTTAAAATATTCACTTAAAACACAAGACTAAGCCCCCTACGATAGAGACGGGATATATACATAAACTAAAGACGGTCACACAAAAAATATACATAAATAGATATAGAAGAAAAGCTCGTACACATTAAAATAATCAAAGACTCGCATTCATGGAAAAGACAACACGGCATTTAATTGAAGGGAAAGATGACATGAAATTATATCAACGTCTATTGGGCTCACGAAAGACACTAAAATAAATCAAAGACACTCGTGCTCACTAAAAAAACATTCGGAAATACATTCAATCCCTGCTAAAATTGTAACATATCTCCGCGAAGGGTAGGAACCTGCCCCCCCCTCCCTATACACAAATATACTAACTCGCCGCTTTATCAGCTGCTCAGATCTCACAAACTAGCAATTTTCGATGATAATGGCAATAAAGAAAGAGGCGCCGTCAACAATATCAGTCTACCTAACTCTAAACTGCAGTTCTCTTTTCCAAAACTCCCATTTCTTTCTCCCCCACTCCCAGGTTATAATGTCCCCTCTCTTCTCCCTCCCTTCCTCACCCTCCCTCTGCTCTCCTCCGAACTGCTTGTTCATTAATGTGCGGAAAAGTGGGTACGGATTAATTAAGACTCGTTTAAAAGTGTGTCCGGGGTAATGGGTTATTTCCCGCCACAGGATCAAGGGCCAATGTGACGGAGATGAGAACCGAGGCCACGCGTAGCTTTACCGTATGCCCCAAATTTTACTTTTAAGTGATTTTGTTTGTTCCTAATCGCAATGGCCATCGCAATCCTAATGGCGCCACTATAAACACATGCCTGCGCCATGACGGGCTGGGGCCGACTTCCATCCAGGCCCCTCAAGAGAGCCTACCGGCGCTACAGGCGTACACGTAAAAAAAAAAAATAATAATAATAATAATAATGATAATCTGTTGGCACGCTCTAGTCGTCTGTATTTCCTCTCGGTTTTCATTCATTGCTGAGTACTACTATTTTATTCCTTGTCACGTGGCGTTCATACTGACGGTCATTATTTCCGTTCGTTATCAGCACACACGACTCCGCTGTCTTATTATTTACGGTAACCACAACCTAAGTAAGCGTGTTTTACGTATGTTATTTCTTTCACCTGCTTGTCATTGCATTACAAGAACGTTCATAATGTCATGATCAGCTACGTAGATTTTTTTTGTATTCGTGGGTTTGTAGGTCACAGCGTTTCCCTGTGTGTGTGTGTGTGTGTGTGTGTCAGTGTGTGTGTGTGTGTGTGTGTGTGTGTGTACGAGATTATAAGATATACAGAATTGCAGGAATGACAAAACAGTTTGACTAACGCACGAGTCCTCCCCCTCCCCTCCCCCTTCACCGAGTTCTCCTTCCTCCCCCTTAAAAGCATTGCTACTACATAGAACTTCATTACAATTAACGTGCATGTATACTATTATTAATGTTATTCTGTCCCCGTGGTGCTTGCAGTGTTACAGTGCAAGCTCTACATGTCAGACTCCGCTGAGCGCCTTGTTCAGGCAGTTTTTAATAAAAAAAGGCAATTGTATTGTTCCCCCTTGGGTAAGGGGGAGTGGCAGGGTGGTGGCTGAGGTCCCACCAAGGATTCTAGAGTATCGGGTCCCACCTTGGCCCCTGGGTCAGCTGACAGGCCCAAAGTTCTCCGGGAAGGCGGTGACAGGCGGTGACGAGTCCAGCACGTGACCAGACCGTGAGGGAATAACGCGCCCATCCCCCCTGCTCGGGGCAGTGAGTGTAAAAAGCTGGCAAGGAAACTGAAGCCTGAAGGTCACCAGTGTGATTCATAGATGCGGAAGGAGTGAATTAAGGTTTATGAAAGTGTGTTGGCCGCGCCGCGTGCCGGGAGGGTTGGCGGCCCTGGCCAGGTGGCAGGGCAGTGTGTGGCCATGTCCCGGGATGGCCGCGGTGGTGCCTGCCCGCGCCGTGCTCCTCGTCACCCTCAACATCCTGCGGGTGCTGTGCCGCAAATACGGCCTCTACCTGGCGCTGGGCCTCACGCTGGTGCTGCTGCAGGGATACTCCGGCTACCAGGGGCTGCGGCGGGCGCGGGAGGAGCCGCAGGAGGGGGAGCTCGGCCGTGCCCTGCCCAGCGAGGATGCCAGTGTGAGTGCCAGGCTGGTGCCATGGAGCAAGGATTCGCTATTGTCCTTTTTTACAGTAGATCTGACAGCTCAAGGGTACATCATGAATAAAAGGGCCGCTGTGACATTCCTCTTACACGTGGCAGGAAGGGATTCTGGGAGGTTTGGTCATGCGACGGAAGGGTGGTTTTAGGTTTTTAGGGATATTTAGGTGATTTTGGCATCTCTTACAGTAAATTAACCATCTCAAGGATAAATCATGAATAAAAAAAGCCCGCTGTGACATTCTAGCACAGGAGAGGAGGGGATGCTGGTAGGTCAGGTCATGTTAGGAAAGGGTTAAGTAATATTTAGGTGAACCGAGTCTTTTTCTTACAGTAAATTATCCATCTCAAGGGTAAAACATAAGTAAGAGCCTGCTATGACACTGACACACTGGACAGGAGGGGATGCTGGCAGGTTAGGTCAGGCAAGGCAAGGGTTGAATTCAGTAATGTTTTGGGAGTAGCCTGAAATGAACATTCACTATTTTCCTAGTGCTCGCCAGTAAGAATGACAGTGTAAAGATAAACTTAGGTCTTTCAAAGGAGTAAAGGGCTAAATTTCTTAATGTTTGCCTTACCTAGTGATTTCTTAATCCAGTAGCTGTGGGCATCATATTTCTTAATTAAAGGCCCCTCTAAGCAAAAATCATGAAAAAAATCACTCACGCAAACCATTTCATAATATAATATCAACACATTTGTGATTAGTTTATGCATCATCTATTTTTGGGGTTTATATCATGGCAAAAATTTGGCCTGTCGCTGGTACACAGTAAATCCACAAATTTGGCCCGTCGCTGCTACCGGGTTAAAAGGCGAGGGAGGCAGTGCTGACAAGGGGATGCCTCTTTTAAGGTTGTCAATGTGCCGCTCATAGTTATTTCTAAATGCATTTACACCACTGCTGTTGATGACCCCTTTCAGCAGTTTGTTCCAGGTGTTCATAACTGGAGGAGAAAAGCATATTCCTATTATGTGTACCCTGCCTTGATTTTAGCAGCTTTAGTGTGTGGCCCAAAGTCTGTAGGTGTGTGTGCTTGGGGGCTAGTTTCAGGAAGTCTTCGTTCACCCTGCCTTTTCAAACGGGTAAATAAGAACTCAAATGAAAGCTTGTACAAACAAATAATTTTTGATAAATATTCCCCGCTCTGCCGTCCACCATCTAAAGTCTTCGTCTTGGTCTTGGTATGACTTTTGCAGTGGTATTTATCTATTTTTGCCTTCATATTTTGGTTCAGAAACATATTCAGTTACTTAACTCTACTATGGAGGCAAAATATCACCTTTTAGAGATGCATAAGGTGATTTTAGGGTAAATATGCAGTAAACTCACCTAAACATTAATATATATTCACATGTATTTTTTGTGACACTACCCAATGAGGACATGAGTGTAAGGACGAACTGTTAGGTTAGACCAGGAAGGGTAAGGAGTGACAATATGTAGGTGAACTGTGGTAAGTCTTAGGAGTACTCTGGCTACCATGTGCTGCCCCAGGTCTGAGATGAGTTGCCTGTTGAGAGGGTCTTAAGCCATGCACTCAACCCAATGAGGATAAACATCTATAATTTCACCCGTCTCACAATGGTCAAACTCTGCAGTGTGATGGGTGTAAAACTTGAAAAATACCCTAATGATGTCAGTGTGAGTGAACTGTTAGGTTAGGCCAGGTAGGGAAAGTGTTAAATTGTGTAACATTGAGTTGAACATTCGGTAAATATTAAGTTTGCACTGCTGGACATATTTGCATTACTGGAGGAACAACACAGTGTCTTAGATATTCAGGGTAATTCATCAACAAATAGTTATATTAGTAATAGTTCTGTTATTAGGTGATTTTTGAAATTGTAGATATTTAGCAATGAGATGTAGGGTTGACTTATATCCTGATAGAGAGCAGTGATGGGAGAAAGGCAGGAAGTGGTGGCTGCTCTTGATAACACTTGGTTCTTGTGTCCTCAGCAATTTTGTATCTCGGCACCAGCTCCAGGGACAGTGACACATCATATTTTCATGCCTTCGGAATACACAACACTAGTTTAGAGAAGTTTGGAATAATTTTTGAATGGATTATTTATTTTTTTGTCAAGCACCAATGAATTTTCCAAAAGAATTGATCCTTTGGAGAAATATGTAACATTATTATTATGACTATTGTTAAAATTATTATTACTAAAGGAAATCAGTGATTCAGATTTGAGTATTTCCACCTGTCTCCTCCTCCTCCTCCTCCTCCTCTGGGTGTTTAATCCCATTAATGTTTGAGAATATGATCCTGACTATAAGCAGAATTATTTATGCACACAGGCGGACATGTCTATTTGGCCTTGACTTACAACTATATTAAAAAGATTCACATATTCCAGAAATCTCAGGTGGATGTTGAGAGCAGAGTGTACCAGGTGGACAAAGGGGATGCCGACAGCCACAACAAGGGGCCACCAGACCCTGTGGAGGCCAGCAGCCAAGAGTTGAGTCGTGACTGGCTGGGCATCGACCTTCCATGTACCATCAGGAGTCGGGAGAGTCTGTCAGCCATCAAGCGGGCCACGACGGACCACTGCAAGGCCCTCATCGCCAACATTACGTGCCATGTAGGTGAACTGCTAAGGATATTCTGTTGTTGACTGTTTGAAGTTGCAATATTCAGTAGGTTTTATTCCTTTAGACTTTTATGAAGATTTATGGCTGGATGTATGGCTTTATTAGACCTGTGTAGAATTCATGGCTTTAAAGGTTAATTGTTCTGTATTTTGTTTGACTTTTCTTTTAATTCCTTGTTTTAATGCTGGGAAATATTTTGTTATTTATTTTTTGTATATCTTTTACATAATTATTGATACTGCTTAGCTTATCCTTCATTTTTTTTTTTTTTTTGTTATTTTTATCATATCTCATCTTTCATTTTAATCCTTTTCTTTTTTCTCTAGGATAATTGGCCAATGTTTTTCAGGCTGCTTTAGTTTGTTGCTGTACATGAAAGGCACAAATATCAAAAATACAAAGAAAATCATTACAAGAAATTTAAACTTACCCTGGGTATTCAAACAAAAAACGTCCATGAATCCAACTAAAATACACTCAAAATGCCAGACCTCACCCCGGCCTCCTCCTTGACTTTTTACTTTCCATTGCTGATTGTCGTTTGAGTAACAGTTCTTTTTGCCTCTTGGGACAGATTCAAGCCGGGACCTTTTACCCCAAACGGCTTCAGAGCTCCTGTCCTTCCAATGGTAAGAGTGCAATTCTCGTCGTCCTCTGATTTTGAGTCTAACACTGTCTGTGGATGTCGTGTTCTGCCTAATTTTATGGATATGTGGACTTTATCACCTGATGAAAGACATGAAAATAGTGAAAACATATACTTTTGAATTAGGTTTATTTGAATTTTAAGCTCATTAATGAGAATATTATTGATCATAAAATTTAATAGCCTTCAATCATGCAAATGGGAAATTATAATCCCCCCAAACACCAATGAATTTTCAAAGTCAGGAAAATGTATCCTGGGAAATATCAGTCACTTGAAATCTGAAGCACAGGAATTTATTGAAATGTAGAGAGTAATGGACATTTACTGTATATAATAGGCCTGTCATGGTTAATTAAAATATTCCTTGCTACCTGTGAGTAAGTAACAGTTTGATCTTTGATTTATTTTAACTAGTATATCCATGAAAATTCTGTGTACACTAATATATATACAGTCTGAAGCATAAGGATAGAAACCCTAAAAGTAATTGTTCTCTTGCTTCACTTCCAGGATTTAAAAGTAAGTTGTAAGGGAATGCCAGACATCACGTTGCCTTATTACGTTTTTAAGCAGCGTTTGGCTAGAAAATGCACCTTTGATTTGAACCTAGAGGCGATGCTCTGTGCGACTCCATTGAATATGTATGGCACATGTATATTCTATTTTGGCATTTGCACAAATTATATTTAGGGCACTTATAGCACATCCACTATTTTTCTTTGCCCTGACCCTATTATGGGCACCTTTTTGTGTGTTTTAGTTTGTTATGCCTTTTTTTTACTGTATTCTCTTCTTTCTTTTAGTTATGATGTAATGCTACTTGATTAAGGAGCTTCTCCATATCTGTTTTCCTTCATTTCCCTTTCTTCTTTTACTTTTCACTGTCTATAGTATGACCTGGCACAACTGAATGTCACAGTATTTTAATGTTTTTTTCTTATATTTTATTGCCTTGACATGACTTTAGCAGCACTACTTCTTTTATCTGACTAGTTACTTTGGAAAGAAAATAATTTCTACATGCATTTATTTGTTGACGTGGCATGTCATGCACTCTTGTGTCCGTTTTGAGCACCGGTGTTGAATCATTCTCAGTATGCATACAAAAAGTGCTTGTTACCTTGGTACTCTATTCAGGTCACAAGATAACTATGACTTTATATACTCTACACATACTCTTTATCAGTCACAGGAGATTGTTCAAATATGTGAAACAGTTTATGCACTTAGAAATCATATGAGTGTTTGTTTTTCAGGAAAGGTGCGGGGCAAGTACATGGGCTGTTTTATGGACAGCCGGGAGAACCGGATCTTGAGGGGGCACGCCGGCCAGCTGAGGCGCAACACCCCAAACCTGTGCTGCGACATCTGCTTCCAGCGCGGCTACATGTATGCCGGCGTGGAGTATGGGTATGTGGAGCGAGCCAATGTAGTAAACCATAGAGAAGATACTGTTTATACATATTCCTACATGCCACTGCTATACTCTGCTGGCATTAACATTGTGAATATGCCCTTTTTATTCAGCAAAGGAGACTGCTCAAGGGCAAAAACAAAAACTAAACAAAAAAGCCCGTCAGCCCATTAACCATCACTCAAGATTTAACCTTTCCCAGCATCTAATAGTCACAAGGAGGCTGAATTAGAGAAGGGATGTGGCTGACTTGTGGACTGTCAAATGATCTGAATGGTGAATGAAGAGGGACTGATTTATGAAGTTCATGCGAGCAGACATAGCCACAAGCCTGTCCATTATGTAGACTTATTTGGCTGCATCTTAGCAGTGTTTCTTTGTGATAATAGCTCATTGCATACCTGTTTGTCTTCCATGGTGGCTAGTAAAAGGAGAATAGGGTAAGCAGTTTTTACATGATACTTGTTGAAATGAATACCATAAAGACTGGCTGGCATGAACCTTTTAATGGCATTGACTTGATATAGCAAAACATATAAACTTTCTGCCTATTCTATGACTATAATAGCATGTCCCACATACTACATGTTTAGGATAGTGTGAGATCAAATTGCACAAGCTTGTGTATCCAAAGTCTTGTGGTTTTTAGGAACTTATGGCCAGTTTTGAAGTCCAGTACAGCAAGTTTGTAGCTCCCCAACCAAACAAAATACTACAAAAATTCCTTGTGTAGTGTTTTCCGTTTATATAGAAAGGAGGAAATTTTAGGAAACCACACAGGAAATCTCTTTAGCATCTGGTATTGAGTAGAAATAACAGATCATTGCAGAGAATATAGTTTTGGGGGCACTTACAATGACTCTGTTGGACTGTCGAACTGGTCCTTAGTGTACTCTCCTCCATTTGTGAGTTTTGATTGGAATGGCGTGCACAAACATACCATAAAAGAAATAACATGACTCCCCCTTTTGTTCATCAGGAAGGAATGTTTCTGCGGCAACGAGGACCTGCCCCTCCAGATGAAGGCCTCGGACAATATGTGTGGCATGGCGTGCAGCGGGGACGCCAAGTTCAAGTGTGGCGACTACCTCTACATCAGCATTTACCAAACAGGACTGGCCAGTGAGTAACCCCAACCAGATGGAATTTTGTTGTGATTTCTTATAGTTTTGTTATTATTTTATGTATATATATGTTTTTTAAGGAAATTAGGTAACTCAAAAGCCAAAAAAAAAGATACTGTACAAAAGTTTGTCATATTGCTGCACTCTTTTTTATTTATTCACCCATTTTTTTATTTATTCACCTATTTTTTCCTTTTTTATATTTATTCACCTATTGTATTTATTCACATATTTTATTTTTTCACATATTTATTTATTCACCTACTTTTTATGTTTCGCCTCTGACACCGGTAGACTCTCTTGATTGGGCTTGGTGGTTGGCCCCAGCCCATTGTGGCATCAGCGTTTATAGTAGCACCAGGTTATAAGGATGTCCTGAAGTTATAAAAAGAGACAAAAATTTACAAGTTACAATTTCTTTCCCCCTCCACAGAGTACACACCGGTGGCACTGAAGGGGTCGTCCACGCACCCAGCGAACAAGCCTGTGAGGATTGCCTTTGTTCTCACCGTGAATGGCCGGGCTATACGGCAGCTGAGGAGGCTGGTCAAGGCGCTCTACCACCGGGACCACTACTTCTTCATCCATGTTGACTCCGTAATTATTGACCTTAATCTTGTATGCATTTGGAGGTGAAGCATGCACAAGTTATTGAGTGATAGATTAGTTTTTGTTTTCCATTGGTATTAGTTTCATCGTTCTAGTAAATAGGAAGTCATGCATTTACTTATTATGATTATTAGCTTATTTTCTTTATTGTTTAGTTTTTCATTATTGTAATTATGTGTAGATGCTTCCTTTACTGTAGAAATATAAATTAATGTCTTTTCCTTTCAACAGAGGCAAGAATACATGTACCGTGAGGTGTTGAAGCTGGAGGAACAGTACAGCAACATCCGGGTGTCTCGCTACCGCCTCTCCACC
Organism: Eriocheir sinensis; assembly: GCF_024679095.1. NCBI lineage: Eukaryota > Metazoa > Arthropoda > Malacostraca > Decapoda > Varunidae > Eriocheir > Eriocheir sinensis. The sequence goes on from NC_066530.1 coordinate 14,176,416, forward strand.
ATCTGGGGGGGCGCCTCGCTGCTCAAGATCCTCCTCCACTGCATGGTCCAGATCACCCACATCAAGGAGTGGGATTGGGACTTCGTTATCAACCTCAGCGAGTCAGATTACCCCATCAAGTAAGTGTGTGTTGGCTTTGTTTTCTGTTTGTCTTCTTTGTATTATCTCTGTCTTGTCATTAACCTTAGTGAGTCAGATTACCCCATCAAGTACCGTAAGTGTATGTTGGCTTTGTTTTCTGTTCGTCTTCTTTATATTTTCTGTCTTGTCATTAACCTTAATGAGTCAGATTACCCCATCAAGTACCGTAAGTGTATGTTGGCTTTGTTTTCTGTTCGTCTTCTTTATATTTTCTGTCTTGTCAATAACCTTAATGAGTCAGATTACCCCATCAAGTAAGTGTGTGTTGGCTCAATTTTCTGTTCTTCTTCACATTATCTCTTGTCATTAACCTTAGTGAGTCAGATTACCCCATCACGGCCTAGTTTTCTTCTCTTTCCATCTCTTTGTATTATCTTTATCTTGTCATTAATCTTTGTGAGTTGGATTATCCCATCAAGTATGATTGTAATGGTTTAGTTTTCTATTTATCTTCTCTCACTATCTCTGTCTTGGAAGATATCTTGTTGAGCTCTAAGTTTGAGGGTTTGGTTTGGTATATAGCAGCCTCTTGTATTCTTATATCCTTGTGTATCCCTCTTTAACCACTCTAGCTGTCATCTATTTACAGGAACAGCACTTAGGGGGTTCCTTTGTTCCTTTTTACTTGTCCCTTTAAGCTGCTTCCTTTACTGTAAGAAACAAATCCCTGTGTTTATTGTTTTGTTAGTTGAGTATTTGTTCAGTTTTTGTATATCTTTTTTTCTGTTTGTTTTTAGGAAGAATGAGGAACTGGTGACATTCCTAACAAACAACAAAGAACGTAATTTCCTGAAGTCCCACGGCCACGACACCAACAAGTTCCTCCAGAAGCAGGGCCTGGACCGCACCTTCCTGGAGTGTGAGAACCACATGTGGAGGATCGGGGAGCGCCATCTACCCCTTGGTGAGTGACCCCTCAAACTTTAGTCTCATTCTTTATTGACTCGGCCTTTTTGAGTGGTAAAGGAGTAGGCAGGGCACAAAACAAATTACTAGTTTATAAAGGAGGTCCACAGCACACTGCTCCTATGAAAATAACACAAAGTGCCATAAGAGTAATTGATTTTGGTTTGAGAAGTGACCTGATTCTCCCCTCTAGAAAGAGTGCAAGTTGGAGGAAGTTTGAAAGGATCATTAATGTAATCCAGGAACTCATCCTCCTCTGCAGAGCTTTAGCCTTTGTTCTGACTAGGCTTATTATGTAAAAAATATATCGCTTGTTCAGACTAGGAAGTAGATTTTTCTTGCAGTAAACATTCCAAGGACAAAACTACAATAATAAAGAATGCATCACTCAGGACGTAATTTTTTCTTCCCACTCATGGTGTTATGCGGATTCATGGAGAAGATACAGAAGCAGCTAATCTTGTGTCTTGTGTCTCTTCAGGTATTCGTGTGGATGGTGGGAGTGACTGGCTGTGTCTGAACCGCGCCTTTGTGGACTACGTGGTGACCAGCCAGAGTCAGCTGGTGCGGGGGCTGAAGAAAGTTTACTCCTACACTCTCCTGCCGGCGGAGGTTAGTGAGGAGAAAGTTGCCAGGTTGTGTAGGCAGAGGAACGTATAATTTTGTAAGAGGATTCATGTATGGATGTTTGAGTGATGAAAAAGGGAATATAATGAAAAAATGTGCAAATGTTCATAGTTTTCATTCATTCAATTACTTTTTTCCTTGCTGTGTAGGCAGAGGAACATATAATTTTGTAAGGGGATTCATGTATGGATGTTTGAGTGATGAAAAAGGGAATATAATGAAAAAATGTGCAAATATTCATAGTTTTCATTCATTTAATTACTTTTCTTCCTTGCTGTGTAGGCAGAGGAACGTATAATTTTGTAAGGGGATTCATGTATGGATGTTTAAAAATGGTTGTCAAAAGTGATAACCACTAATAAAAAGGACTTCTGAAACTCACTATTTGATTATCCTTATGAGCTTAATGTTCATTAAATCACTATGGTCAAAAACAAGAACCACTGATATAGAAACTCACTATTTGATTATCCTTATGAGCTTAATGTTCATTAAATCACTATGGTCAACTGCTGGAGAGGTTATGAGTGTGCAAATGTTCATAGTTTTCATTCATATAATTACTTTTCTTCCTTGCTGTGTAGGCAGAGGAACGTATAATTTTGTAAGGGGATTCATGTATGGATGTTTGAAAGTGATGAAAAAGGGAATATAATGAAAAAATGTGCAAGTATTCATAGTTTTCATTCATATAATTACTTTTCTTCCTTGCTGTGTAGGCAGAGGAACGTATAATTTTGTAAGGGGATTCTTGTATGGATGTTTAAAAATGGTTGTCAAAAGTGATAACCACTAATAAAAAGGACTTCTGAAACTCACTATTTGATTATCCTTATGAGCTTAATGTTCATTAAATCACTATGGTCAACTGCTGGAGAGGTTATGAGTGTGAAAGAAAGACTGGAGGAAACAAGAACCACACGAATACCTGAAGAGACACAAGACACAAGATTAGCTGCTTCTGTATCTTCTCCATGAATCCGCATAACACCATGAGTGGGAAGAAAAAATAGTGACCATAGTGATAGTGATTTAGTGATTTAATGAACATTAAGCTCATAAGGATAATCAAATAGTGAGTTTCAGAAGTCCTTTTTATTAGTGGTTATCACTTTTGACAACCATTTTTAAACATCAGCTATATATCAGTGGTTCTTGTTTCCTCCAGTCTTTCTTTCACACTCATAACCTCTCCAGCAGTTGACCATAGTGATTTAATGAACATTAAGCTCATAAGGATAATCAAATAGTGAGTTTCAGAAGTCCTTTTTATTAGTGGTTATCACTTTTGACAACCATTTTTAAACATCAGCTATATATCAGTGGTTCTTGTTTCCTCCAGTCTTTCTTTCACACTGTCCTCTGCAACTCAATTCTATCAGTGGTTCTTATTTCTTTGTTATTTCTTCACACTGTCCTCTGCAACTCGTTTCTAGCAGTGCCTTTTACATTTTTCAGTCCTTCTTCCACACTGTCCTCCGCAACTCTGAGTTCTGCCAAAGCTTCACCGACAACAACCTGCACATCACCAACTGGAAGAGGAAGCTGGGCTGCAAGTGCCAGTACAAACACATCGTGGACTGGTGTGGCTGCTCCCCCAACGACTTCACTCCGTCTGACTGGGGGAAGCTGGAGGTAGGCCCCATTCAGTTGCCATTGTATTGCATTGCCTTGATAAGATCCTAGTGGTAGACAGAAAAGATTTGTGTAAGCAAATTTAATCTTCCACCATTAGTGTTATTGCTCTTTTAGATATACAACAAATGTCTTTCTACTTTCAGGGTTCAACCTCGAGGAATTTGTTCTTCGCACGTAAGTTTGAGGCCGTCATAAGCCAGGCCATAATAAACCAAGTGGACGGCTGGCTCTACACTCCATACTACACCTGTGAGTCCATGTTATTTATACTCATCTATTTACATTTTACAGTGATAGTTTGTAAATTTGAATAGCTTTTTATATACAGTGATAGTTTGTCGATTTCAGTAGTTATATACATTGATAGTTTTTTAATTTGAACAGCACTAAATCTAGTACACACCCAGGGATCAAACATTTACAGGAGTACAGTTACTTCGGTGTGATTTGTGAGGAGTGTTTGGTGTTGGTGTATGAGACAGCATGGTAAAGAACATTATAGATTGAAATATGCTTCTTCACGCTCCAACTTGGAATTTATTAGATGATGTGTGTGATGACCTCTTGCATAGATAGGGAGCTGTGTGAGAGTTTTGGTATTTAAGAGACAGAAGGATGTCATGTCACCAAGGTAGAAAGCATTATAGAGTGAAAGATAGATATATGCCACTTCACTTTCCAGCTCAGGTTTACCATAATCTACTCTGCTTCTTTACAGCCACGCCCGGTCTTGAGAATTACTGGGAGAATCGCTACCACCACGAAGACATGCCACAGACCAGCATGGATGTGGGCCTCACCCTGCACCACTCCGGGGCCAGACTCAGCACCCGGGCGGTGGGGCAGCTGGCCACCACCAGCAGGAACAAATGTGAAGTGTACGCCACCACGGTGCTGACGGCCCACTCCTACCACCACAGCGACACTCTGAAGGTTGGTAATCATTGCATTTGTTCCTCATGACTTTCTGTGGACCTTAAAGTAGGGTTAACTGAAGTGTGTGAAGAGGAACCAAATGTGTAAATAACCATTGGTAGATGTAGTTATAAATTCAAAGGGATACTGTATATATTTCTCATTAATAAAGGTTTGTGTGTTTGTGATGAAAGATCGTGTAATAAAGTTCACGTAAAGAGGAACCAAATGTGTAAATAATTATTGGTAGATGTAAATACAAGTTCAAATGGATGCTGTATGAATGGGATATGATTGAAGGTCTTCGTTTGTTCCAGGGTGTTCTGATAGAGTACGCGGCGAGGGCTGATGACGCAACCTTCCACCTCGAGACTTGGATATTCCCCCACGTCAAATACATGCCACCCTTTGAGAAGCCCAATCACAGGCTGACAGTAAGTAATGTTAACACTTTTCTTGGATCCCCTTACCTTTATTCTTCCTTTATTTGATTGGGCTGTTGAATCTGTTACTACTTGTGCCCCTACAGGATCTTGAGGTTGGAACAGACTTTGACGTGAAGGAGCAGGTCTTCCGCAACTTCGGGGTTCCTCTGGGGCCCAACAGTGACGTGACGGTGGTGACGCGCTGGTCGGCGGACGTGGCCGTGGAGGAGCAGGCCGGAGAGGAGGACAGCCTGCAGCACCCTCACCTCGTCCTGGCAGACCCCACCATGACACTCGTGGCTGAAGAATTCCTCACCTTGGAGTCTGGAGAACAGGTAGGAGATGAGGAAGAACACAAGTCTCATTATTCGACCGTACATTGTAGAGGGAACTAATAAGACATTTTCTTCTTTTATTGAGATTGGGTTCTGGAGAATAAAGTAGATAAGACTGTCAGAGAAACCACCAAGTGCCTGGACTTGAATGCAAGTCTTCAGAATAGAAGTCAGCAGCAAACCAACTGAGCCACTGGTGAGCCAAAAGGTCACTGTGCCAGGGGCCATCTCTTTGGCACTTTACCTGACACCCAGTCAAACATTGGGGACATGAAGGAAAGGTGGCCCTGCCTGCACTTGTAGCTGGCAAAGCTTTCAATCAGGCCACAATGTCAAGTGTGAGTGGGGTCACCTTTCTTTCCTATCCACAGTGTGGGCTGGGGTGTCAGGTTAAGTAACGCAGAAGTGGCCCCGGGCTCAGTTGGTTTGCTGCTCTGACATCTACTCTGATGCCTGGGTTTGATTCCTGACTCTCCGTGTACATTTTTATAATAAGACTGGCTACTTGAGAATAAAGTAAAGCTTGTGTGGAGGGAACTGGTTGGCTGAGGGCACCCAAATAATAATGACTACTCTTGACTTCACATAACCATTTTTCTCCGTGTACTCTTCACCTCCTTCCTACAGATCTTGCCGCACACCTTCACGCTGCGTAAGCCACTCCTGCCAGGGGCCTGGACGGTCAGGGTCATCATTGACGGTGCTGCTGTGGCCTCTCACGCCTTCCTGGTCCTGCCCCAGCAGTTCATCCAGGGTCGCCAGATATCGGTCCAGAAGGCCAGGTATGAAGGGCAAGAAAACGAGGCTAATTACACACCCTTTGCGTAGAGCTCTAGCCTGTCTCTGTAGGTCCTTCTGTCTTGAGTATGGTACATTACTGTCTCCAAGTTTGCGATAAATAGGTCGAAGTTGAATCACAAACTTTGAACCATTATTCTTATGGGGAAAATTGAAAACCATCGACATCTTGCACTTGGCCACCCATCCGGGTGGCCAAGCGCATGTGTGCAGACGGCCCCGGCTGCGCGCTGGGCCCGAACAGCTGATGGGCGGCTGATGATGAGTGTCGGCAGTGTGGCCTTTGCATCGGCGCCACCTGAACGGTATTTTTATCGGGGCCCGTGTGTGTGTGGCTGTGTTTATTATGGGTTTGAGCTTCTCAATTTGCCAATTCTTATTTTCCACATGTTGCACGAGACCCCTTTCTTTCTTCCATCTCTTCTTTTTGAAAAAGGAGATAGAAGAAAAGAAAGAAGTCCCGCACAACATGTGGAAAATAAGAATTAGCAAATTGAGGAGCCTGGGCCCACAATAAACACAGCCACACAAACACGGGCCCCAATGAAAATACCGTTTGGGTGGCGCCGATGCAAAGGCCACGCCGCCGACACTTATCATCACCATCATCAGCTTCTCAAGCCCAGTGCGCGGTCAGGGCTGCTCGCACACATGCGCCTGGCTGCCCGTATCCCACTCACCATGCCGCGGCCAATGGAAAGGCCCAGGGGGTGGGTAAGAGTGAGATTGAAAGTCAAGGACCACAACAAGGTGTGAAAAATTCCCAGTTTTAACAGCCTTTTCCTTTTCCTTTCAGGGCATATCGCGATTTCAATTTTCAATAAAAATCAAATTTTTGGGGTCCCTATCGCAAACTCGGTGAATCGCAAACTTGAAACTCGCAATCCTGGAGACAGTACTGTATTAGGGGTGCTTATGAGGAAGTGATAGTGCTGAAATTATTCCACCTTTTCCAGGGAGCTACATCGTGGGCCATCAGAACCCTACACAGATGACGACCTCTCCCACCTCACGGCTCTGCTCAGCCTGAGTAATCCGGGCAATGCCTCAGCCAAGGAGATGATCAGCCACCACTCCAACCTGTATGGTCCACAACTCTCTCAGTGGATAGATGAACTTGTCAGCAGGTAATGTTATTATACTTAAAGCATGTTCTATTATAAAAATGTTACTAGAACCCTCCCATGAAAAATCCCCTGAATGTTTTTTTGACAGTTGTAAAATCACAATAATCATTCTAAAAGAAGGAAAAGTGACATACCTTACCTCCAACAGGTTCTACACCATCCAAGACTCATGTTACGTGGACAGCGAGCAAGTCCCCGAGTGTGTCCGCTTTCTGCTGGACTCCTGCTCCCACTCCTCCTGGAGCTCCCTGGCGCCGGACCCCAAAGCTGATCTCGGTGAGGTTGACGCCAGAACTGGAAGAATCTCGGATCCATATCGCATCGGAAATAGAGAGTTTTAGAAGACCTATTTTTATTAATATATTCAACTATTATCACTAATCTAGAGCCCTTTCTAAATATCATCAACCATATCATCCCGAGCTTGGAAGGCAGCTGTAATGTCTCCACTTTCATATCTTCCCACGTACCTTCTACTACCCTTTTAGTGTCCTTTTACATTACATTGCTGGGGCCAATAGATATATGGATAGTATCTGATGCTCTGGCATGTTGCAAAGTGTTGGCTGTGTTCTGTTGGTACGTAGGAAGCCTTCAAGTCTTAGAGAGAGATAGGAAAAATTGTGATACTTCAGTTGACAGTTAATATTTATAGAAATGATATACAGGAGGTTCTCGGGTTACGACGGAGACACGTTCCTTAAGACGTGTCGGAACACACCTAAATAAGCACCCACTTATGCTAACGCAGTAGTAAAGTCATACGAGTGGAATGTAAACAACATGCCAGCCTCAGTGCAACGCTTGGTGATGACATATTCTTCCACTGCACTCAACAAACTAGTTCCCGCGTAAGCATCATAAGTCGAAACCACGAAACGTCGTAGGTCAAGACTGTCGTAACCTGAGGATTGCCTGTATTGAACATTTATATGTGTAGGGAGCTGTGTCATGCTGGAAACATGGAGAACCAAAAATCTAGTTTACTTAGACTTGCATTTAAACCTTTTTTCTACACAAGTGACATTGAAGTTACAGTAACAGTACGCTGAAGCTTTAAATTGCACCTACGGTCGTGATTAGGCAATGTTGTGTGTATAGGAGCACCATCATCATCATATAATTTCAAAATAATGACCAAACAAATTTTTAAGATTTATTTTTCACTTTTGTAAAAAATGGAGTCAAATTCCTCAGTCATTTGTTCACCAATTTTTCTTACTCGCAAATTATATACTTTCCTGTTATCATAACAAACATACCTATGTGATTACTTTTTTTAATATCTGGTTTCATTTACTTGATATTAGATATGGAAAAAAGGTGGCCTTTTTATATATGTTTTTTCGTTAATAGTTGAACTTGGGGTTTGTTTTATCAATGTCATGCAAAAAAAAAGCGATCTTTTTTTTTTATTTATTTCGAGTTTTCAGAAAAACGCAATTAAAGTTTGGTTTCCATCTTCATGCCCCAGTGAAGTTGCAGTGTCACAAATCTCCTTTTATATGAATGGTATGGATTCAATAATCACATACCAATGCATGTACATAATGATATGATGCCTGGTCCCCTTTTATAAAAGGTAATAGCTGTTCAAGGGCGAGTGTGTCAGGACACACCAAGCCCCTCGTTGTTGCCAGGTTTGGTCTAACAGTTCCCCGGTGCATATTCCTCACTGTTACTTCCACTGTCCTTCTTCCTCTTCATCCCCTTGGTTGGAGTTTTTCTTTTCTCTCAGAGTTCTAATCCTAGTTTTTTGTGTGCGGCTAAGGTTCCCTTCCAACCAGTGTTCCCCACGCTCAGAGGGTGGAGGCCATGGCGTGCCATAATGAAAGGCGCTAACTGAGTTGGGAGACTCACTAGAATGCACTGATGTGTGATTATTATGCATTATTCATTGAAAAAAGCACATTGTAAAGATACCCAGTGTTCCACGCCCACACGCAGGGTATTTAAACTCCTTCGCTAGGGGCATTTAAATTCATGGTAGACAAAAAAATACACCACCACTCAATGCCTCTAAGCCAGTAGATGTTGGGACAACATGTAACTCAATTTTTATTTCAATATTTGATGGCATACTCTCCCCTTAATGCTGATTTATAATATAACTAAGCAGTCACTTCTGATTCTATTTCTAACTGATTAGGTGTTTGTGAGGAGTTACAAATGCCAGTTGTTATTACATAGGCTAAGCTTATCTGATCACAAAACTGATATTCTACTTTACTAGGTCACAATATTGTACAGAGTAACTTGTCTCCACTCATCCCATTACTTCACCCTAGTCAGTCTGGCTCTGGCACAAATGGAGTCAAGTTTAGAGCAATAAATAATGTCATATCAGCATGTTGAAGGAAACGTGTGATATCTACTATAGGGTAGCGGCCAACTTGTTGATAGATTTGTATCCGAAAAATTGTGATGAGAAGCGCCATGATTGTTTCTGAACCCGAGTCGTTCACCTTTAGGGGGGAGGGAGTGGCATTAACCTGTTCATGGCAGAGGTGGGAGATTAAGTTACTTTCAGGTTTCACAAAAAAACTTTTAAATTACATATCTTGCACAAATGTCTTTTTTACTTATAGGAGGTTAATTCTATGACAGCTGGAACTTTATGAATTGCTCAATATTAAAAATGGTTTGTGCCATATGTTTACAAAAGCATGAAGGTTGAAAGAGTTGAACTGACATAACTTACATAGAGGTCTCAGAATGTTGTAGTTGGAGTCATGTAATATGTGGTCATCAAATTTTTTTAAACCAACCATTCTCCCGATACTCAATCGCTGGTACTTTCCCACAGCACCAGTTCTGTATTTTACTCAAAAATATAACAAACCTCTATTGTGACACGAGGAAGAGGTCAGTTGCAGTATTTCATTCAATCTGAGTCCCATCAAGGCACGTCAGTCACAGTGTCATCACCAGAGCAAATCTGAAAAGAGGGACATACAATTACAATTCAACTTAATACTACACAACAAGTGCCATACTATGAGCATAAAAACTGAAAAGTGCAGCTACAAAAAACATGTTTTATACTGCATGAGGTGGCATATCAAGTGGCATCAAAAACATGGTAATGCAAGCATCATAGCATCATAAACATGGTAATGCAAAAATTGAAGTTACTCTCCCAATTCTAGCCATGCTGTTATGAACTTTATTACCCAGACTAAAGATTACTATTTTTTCCTTTTGTTTTTCATAACTCTGTCTTAGTAATCACAGGAGGTTTTAGGCTCATTTCTACATCTTCAAGTTTATCAGAAAATTTGTGGGACCACTGTATTGCATTCCTTTAAGAGGCCAGTCTCCATTACCTCGCTTGAGTACATGTAAAATTACCTGTGGTGAGATTACTTCATGCAATGTGTATCATAGTTACCGGTCTTCAGTTGTTTAGTGGCATTTATTAATATTAAATCAATAATTATGTCTCATCTTGCAATTTGAGAGTTTGTGATTTGTTCATGAACTGTATTTGCCAGCATCAGAATAACAATATTCATGTTGCTTGACATCGGCAATAATTTTCCACAAGTACATGTTTCCCTTCAAACACCTGGCTAATACACTAGCATGAGTGTTGTGATGCTGCATTTTTACAGTTATTCTGCCCAGGGCAGTGTAAAGAATTTAATTAGTTATTTGTACTGTTGTTGTTGATGGAACAATGCAGCTGAGTACAGAACCATGAACTGTAGATAAAACGGCTGACCTGCCAATCTGCCAGCATCACAATTTCAGTTGGTTGTGTCTCGGCTGTTTTCCTTCCCCCCAAACTCTTCTGGCACATTGTTAATAGTGCACAGTAATGTTTTGTTGTGTATCTAGTTCATATGGACAGAGAATACTCATTTTGTGGTAGCTACTCCGAGGTCTTGTGTGCACAACCTACTGTCATCACCTTTAAGTGTTGCTCCTGTTCTTATATATTAGTCTGTCCTTAGAGAGTCTAGCCAGTTACATATATTTTTATGGTTGTTTGTTAGTGAAAATGCCAAAGAATAAGAAATGAGCAAACTATCATGTTTGTAACCATATCATAGTTTGGGTGGCGAGAGACTGTGATTCACTCTACTACATTAGGTATAGGGAAGAACTGTATGCATAAGGTATCACTTTGTTTGAGGTTGTAGTTATTATTCTGAAGTTGTAAGATCAAATTTGTATCAGTATTTTGTGAAATTTTTGAAAGTATAAATCAATATATTACAGTTGTTAACATTCACTTTTTTGCCATTTCTGTCCAATAAGCCTGAATGAGAAGTGTTGTGCTACTGTTACAGCTCTTGAATAGTTTACCTTGAATTTAGAAAAGACATGTCCACCAATTCATATGCTTCCTTCCAGTGGGGACTTTTAAGAAGTTTCTAGGCCTTGGACATCTATTTACTTGTCACACACTTCTTATTGAGGGACCAGTAAGCACAGTGCTGTTATCAACATAAAAACACTGTTGAAAGTCCCCCATTAGTACTCAGAGGAGCTAATTTAGCAAACTGAGTCGAGATTGAAAATGAACTTGTCAAAATTAAGAGGGCATATCAATCCTTGTTTTGACAGTACATAAAGTAAAGTGTTAATCCAAAGAGAATTTAACCCTCGTCTGTTTAGATCAGCAAGTTGTTAAGACTATTCAGTGGCAGCCCAAATTACAGCAAACGTGAACATATACATAAAATTTAGTGAATTCTCATTTCCAGTCAAGAATTTGGGATATTGAAATTCTCAAACCTCTAGAATTTCGAGTAACAGACTTTTACTGCAGTTCATTTCAATGCATTGGCTCAGATATCAAGTGTAGCATTATTCCTGTAAGTACTGGCTGGAAGGGTGACCACCAGTTAACAAGCATACCATAAAATCAATGTTTGTATTTATAATCAGGCAATTGAACAATGCCATTCCTCTGCAGTGAATTAAGGTCATACGTAAGGTTGTCTAGCTGAGTGGTGTGTCAAAAGGCTTAAACACCTAACCATGAGGCCAATAACTTCACTTGCCTGGGATTTGGTGAAGGTTCAGTATAAATTAATCAGTATCATACATGTGGATCTGCAGGGCTCTGTTCTATCAAACTCAATTGTTCAGTAACCCTTCCAAAACAAACTGTACTCTACTTTTTGCTCTAATTCTCCCCTATACTGTCCAAATTCCTAATGTAAGAGTTAACCAGCATTGTTATTCTCATTCCTTCTACAAGCATACTCTGACACCTCCAACCAAAATTGATTATCTCTCTAATTCTTTTGCAGGAGCAGTGCTCTTTTTCCCATTTAGGTGTACAGTATACTGAGCCTTTACCAAAACTGATCTAGTGGTGTTAGGTGCAATGTGTTCCATCTGTTGTTTTAAGCCACTTGTTAAAATATATTCACCTTCTTCAAAAGAGCTTTTGCCATCAAAATCATTGCCATGTATGTTTAATTTCCTTGTGGAGTGGATGAATGAGGCCAGTTTTATTGTGTTCATTCTGTAGTCCAGTAGTTACTTTATAATTTTATCATTGTGTCATATCCTGCTTGTCATTTATCACAGCAGTACCCAGTGGTGTATATACATTCATAAGAAGAGGGTGGGGGGCTAAGGGCCAATTCCACAGCCCAACACAGTGAGTTAGTAAGCTTCCAAACCAAAAGGAAATCATTGCATGGTTGTTCATATAGTAGATAAGAAAATTGAGGTGAAAATACATGAAATTTCTTTAGTATTGCGTGCTGAGTAAAAAACATGACCACTATGAAGAGCAGAATTTGGTTTGGGAGGTTACAATGACACTGTTGGACTGAGAGGGAGTCAGTGGGGGAACAATATGTGCCAGGCATCAAAGGCAATATGACACTGCAGCTAGATGGAGAGAAATAGTAATGTTGAGTGCCATGGAGATATATTGGATAGACATTGTAGTGTATGGAAGGATAATTGTACCAGGGGTAAGAGATGAGTGTTGACTTGAGAAACTGGCCCAAAGTCTCAAGAGTAAAGATATGGGCACTTAATGTAAAAATAGTGGATACCCATTTAATTTTTCACCTAAAACATAATGGGTAAGGAATATGGCCATGGCTGAGTTATCCCCTCTTATATACATTACTGGTAGTGCTATTTGTTACTAAGTTCATCATATTTCTTCTGTTCATAAACCGTTCCATAGTAGTGATATTACTTTAGTCTCATCGGCAAGAATGACCTCCGAGTGCTTGAAGGTCACAGTTTATACATTTAATTTCAGTTATTGCATCATGAGGAGAGATCTTCTGAAATGCTGAAGTTGAAAGTTTGTACAAGTGTGAACAAATGGTTGAAAATTGCACAAATTATTATATATTATTGTAGATTTCAAAAGTATAATGTATAAAAATTCTATAATGTACATTTTCAATAAAATAATGAAATATGTAAAATATGCTGTCTTTGTATTTCCTCCTCCAATGGATTGAACATTTACAAGAGGGGGTAACAAGACACTAACCACATCTCACCTGTCCCTCTCCTCCTGTTATTACCCTCTGTCAGCGGGATCAGCACTAAAGTGGATTTATTTATTTTTTTTTTTTTTTTTTCCCAACTTGACCCCGGCATATGACCACAGATGTTGCATCGACTAAATGAAACTTTCCAACTTTTCATAACTTGACCTGCCACTCAACTTGTTCCTCTTGCACACATAAAATTCATCCACAATCCTCTGACTTTCTGCGAGCATTACTACCATATGCAAAAGGGGCTGCCATAAAAAAATGTTCGATATTTCTCTCAGTCTTGGACATACCTCCCCTACTCTGGGTTTCATTTCTCTTATACAACCATTCATTTACACATCAAAACGCCATGGTGAAATCACACACACACCTGTCTCACACACCATTGCCAACACTCAATCAGCTACCATTTCACGAGCACTCAGGCACTCGCATCCTTATAAAACGACCTGATCCCTGAATGACCCCTTTATTTCAGTGCCATTGACCCAAACACTGAGTCGAAACTAGACCTAGTATTACAAGAATTACTACTTCAAAACCCACTGATGTAGTCCCGAGGTATGGAAGAGCTCCAGAAACATTGTTGGATATGTGGTCACTAGTATATAAAACTTCCAAGAGACAGGAGAAGAACACGCAAATAAGTAGGAAACTCGAAGATAAAAGAAACAAGACTTAGTGCTTAAGAGGATACTGAAGTAGCCTATGGAACGATCAAACAAGTATCAAACTATCAAACGAGTGCTTCAGAGGATATTGAAGTAGCCTATGGAGCGATCAAACAAGTACCTAGGATATCAAACTATCAAACAAGTGCTTCAGAGGATATTGGAACGATCAAACAAGTGCCTAGGATATCAAACTATCAAACGAGTGCTTCAGAGGATATTGAAGTAGCCTATGGAACGATCAAACAAGTGCCTAGGATATCAAACTATCAAACGAGTGCTTCAGAGGATATTGAAGTAGCCTATGGAGCGATCAAACAAGTACCTAGGATATCAAACTATCAAACAAGTGCTTCAGAGGATATTGGAGTAGCCTCTGGAACGGTCAAACATGTGCCTAAGAGATCAAATTATCAAACAAGGTCATTCAAGTTCCCCATCAAATAAGCACAACGAGGCATCTCGCATACTTTTTTCAAACTATTGGGACACATCAATATTATTATATGAACATAACCATAAAAACAACCATAGATGGAGAACAAAAAGGAGATACAGATAACTGACACCAAAACAACCATTGAGGAGGGGGGAAGGGGGGTGCAAATTTGAGGAACGAGCAGCGAGACGAGCAGCGTGAATGAAACTGATCTGAAGCAACACGAAGCACTTCGCACCACCACCGCTACGGCCAACTACCTCCTAGTTTTTGCGGGACTACTGTCTGTTAGCCATTTATGTTATTATCTGAAGCAGGAAATTCAGTGAGGTAGTACTCAGTAAATATAGGGTCGTATTTTAAAACATTTCGTCGCCCAAGTTCACAGATTTGACATGGCCTTCGTAGGAGCTGTAGGCCTTTCCAGGGGTAGTTTTATGACCCTGGTGGTAGTTTGACCCTTCTTCTATGCCATGAACCATAAAAAACACTCATGAAAACCAGATTGATCCCCTCTTTGACCTTTAGAAATAGTTGATGTGAGAAGCGATGGTGTCTTAAAATACGGCCCATAGTCCCTTATCTTCACGTGGTCTCGCAGTTAGCTACATTACTGCAGAGCTTAACAGGCACATGAAATTTAAAAGACTTTAGACCACAGCACTTTAGAGAAAAATAATGGTACACATCACAGGAAAACTACACTAACTCTACTCAGTAATACATGTCAGCTACGCATGCAAGTATCATGTTGAGAAGCTACAAACAATTAGGTTGAATAAACAATTAGTTGTATGAGTAGAGATATAAGTAAGGTAAAATGTAAGAGTAAGAATAAAGTTGATAAGATATGAAAAATAAGATGTCACAGTAGGAAGGATGGCGCCACTATAAAACACTTGCCTGCGCCATGACGGGCTGGGGCCGACTACCATCCAGGCCCCTCCAGAAAGCCTACCGGCTCTATAAGCTGGCACGTGAAAAAAAAGGAAGAAAGTTGATAAATTAAATAATATATGTACTAAGGTAAGATGTAATAAGAGTAAAAATTTTAGTGGGATAAAAATAAGTTAAGATGTTACGAGCAGGAAGATAGTTCACAAGCAAGGTTTAACAAGCTTGTGAACCACAATTACGTCCTAGAAAAACGCTATCTACCAAAGTCACATAGTTCCTCACAGTAACGTTTATAACTCACCTGAACGCCATGTCAACCTCCGTGGAGGGAGGAACGCGGGGAAGCAACACAAGGGGAAGTAATGAGAGAGGATCAACGTGCATCCTCCTACGTTGCTTTGCCGTCTTGCACTGACCCTTTGATTTTAGTTTGTGTTCGGCGCTTCGCTTCACAGGAGTCGCCACGTCAAGTATTAGTAATTTCATTCCAAGGAGACTAGCAGTATTCCTTTACGTATTGATACCTTTATAAAATCAATGTTATTATATAAGATAAGTGAATCTTACACATACTCTCTCATCGATGATATTTAGGGAGTATGAAGTTAATATCTGGTGACATCTGGATACTCATCTGTCAGTGCGCATGCGTCTTTTGTTACCTGAGCTTTTCCAAGGTACAGTTATTTAAAAAAGTTCCAATCCAAAAATTACTCATGTACATTACAACTAAAAGACAAATGTAGGGTCGCAGATTATGCATGTTGTGTATAGCAAAGGTGAATTAGATGGAAGTGACTGGCTTCCGTACACACACACACACACACACACGAGTATTATAAAACTCTGTAGTAATTTCCGATAATTTTTATTAAAACTTTACTCTTTTTGCAAAAATAAATGTATAAAATGTTAGGTAACGCGACTCGTTCTTCGCCGAAGCCTCCCTGCACTGCATAACGACCCGACGCTGTCCATCAAACTTGCGTCAGGCCTTTGTCGCGCCCCTTCAGGAAGCCGCCGCGGAGCCTGTCCTTCGTCACACACTCGCAGGAGGAAAGCGACCCCGGGGAAGAGCCGTCGCCCTCGTAAGCATAGTTCCTGAGGTCATCCCTGGCGGGCGGCGTGCTCCCTGGGCCGCCCCTGCTGCCTCTCCTGCCCACCCGCTGCTGCGGCGAGCACCCACGACTGACGCCGCCCTCTCCCGCCTCCTCGCCGCTGCTGGCCGGCGTGATGGCGTCCACGCGCAGCACGTCCACATCTGCGCCACAAGAACAAAGCCTCGTCAACCTTACGTTCTTTTTGAAGACTTTGTACCTCTCCGACCTGAGGTTCAAGATTTATATCGTAGAAATAAGGAAGAAAACCCCCATTAAGAAGCACGCGAGGAACGTTTCTTGAGTGTGACTTGCAACTCATTCAAAATGAACCACGTACGTCAGGTGAGGGAGACAGCCAAGATAACTTTTGATATTCCCATGCTCTTGAGTTCAAAAGTGCCCAGAGAGGACGGGAGAGCCTTCACTTGGTTCTCCCTGCCACCCAGACACCCAGACACCCTGCCACCCAGCCACCCAGACACCCTGCCACCCTGCCACCCAGACACCCTGCCACCCAGACACCCTGCCACCCAGACACCCTGCCATCCGGACACCCTGCCATCCAGACATCCTGCCATCCAGACACCCTGCCACCCAGACACCCTGCCACCCAGACACCCTGCCATCCAGACACCCTGCCACCCAGACACCCTGCCACCCAGACACCCTGCCACCCAGACACCCTGCCACCCAGACACCCTGCCACCCAGACACCCTGCCACCCAGACACCCTGCCACCCAGACACCCTGCCACCCAGACACCCTGCCACCCAGACACCCTGCCACCCTGCCACCCAGACACCCTGCCACCCAGACACCCTGCCACCCAGACACCCTGCCACCCAGACACCCTGCCATCCAGACACCCTGCCACCCAGACACCCTGCCACCCAGACACCCTGCCACCCAGACACCCTGCCACCCAGACACGCTGCCATCCAGACACCCTGCCATCCAGACACCCTGCCATCCAGACACCCTGCCACCCAGACACCCTGCCACCCAGACACCCTGCCACCCAGACACCCAGACACCCTGCCACCCAGACACCCTGCCATCCAGACACCCTGCCATCCAGACACCCTGCCACCCTGCCACCCAGACACCCTGCCACCCTGCCACCCAGACACCCTGCCACCCAGACACCCTGCCACCCAGACACCCTGCCACCCAGACACCCTGCCACCCAGACACCCTGCCACCCTGCCACCCAGACACCCTGCCACCCAGACACCCTGCCACCCAGACACCCAGACACCCTGCCATCCAGACACCCTGCCACCCAGACACCCTGCCATCCAGACACCCTGCCATCCAGACACCCTGCCACACAGACACCCTGCCACCCTGCCGCCCAGACACCCTGCCATCCAGACACCCTGCCACCCTGCCATCCAGACACCCTGCCACCCTGCCACCCAGACACCCTGCCACCCAGCCACCCAGCCACCCAGCCACCCAGACACCCTGCCACCCAGACACCCTGCCACCCAGACACCCTGCCACCCAGACACCCTGCCACCCAGACACCCAGACACCCTGCCACCCAGACACCCTGCCACCCAGACACCCTGCCACCCTGCCACCCAGACACCCTGCCCTGCCATCCAGACACCCTGACACCCTTCACCTGCTATGTTGGGGTTCCTGGTCCAGGCTGGCTGGCCGTTGGCCGGGGGAGGCTTCAGCAGCTGCAGCTCCATGATGCTGGACGTCTGGCTGTGCGGCGGGAGAGGCTCACCCTTGCAGCCCGACGTGATATCCTTGGCGTCCGCAAAACTTCTGCGCAACGCGGCCCGACGATGCAACAGGACAGCGCATAGCACCACTGTCGGGGAGGGTTTCCGTGATTTTTTTTTTTTTCGTGAGTATAAATTAAAACCTATAAATATATATAAAACATCTACATGACCAAACATTGAGGTGGTCATGAGGCACCGACTTCATCCATGCCTTATCCCAATACGCAACCGCCGACGTGTCTGAAAGCTGCAGGTATGCCGAGTTGGTCGGCGTCTACTCACAGAGAAGGAAGACGCACCACACGGCTATCGTCACCAGGACGCCCACGGGCAGCTGGATGGACGTGTGGCCCACCTCGGGCAGCTGGCAGTGCTGCCCCTTGAACCCCGCAGGGCAGGAGCACACGTAGCCTGCATGGTGGAGGGTTCAGTGTTATCGTGGATCTGAATTCTGGTATACAGGTTTATTTTCATAGACTTCAAGAACAGAGGGTCACCTGGCTGGGTGTTGAGGCAGGAGCCGCCGCTGAGGCACGGCCGCCACGCACACTCGTCCTCGTCCTCACACGCCGCGCGACTCCGTCCCAGTACGCGGCCCTCACCACACCTGCGGCAGCGGACTGGGGTCAGCCAACGCTCCCTGAGCTACAATACCATTCAATACACACACATACACACACACACACATACCCGCAGTGGTAGGACCTCCAGGTGTCGATGCAGGAGAGCGGTCGTCTGCAGGTCACGTTGGTGCAGGCGGACGGGGCGCCGCAGCCTTGCTCCACGCCCCTGAAGGCGCTGGCCTGGCCCCAGGGCGTGCTGTTCACCGCGGGGGGCAGCGGAGCGCTGCGGCCCGCGATGCGCAGGTCGTCGATGCAGCCTGAACCAATGAAAACGTTCCTGTAAACAATCACTTCTCACTGTATTTTCCTTGTCTCGTGCACGATATGAAGCTGTCGCTCAGGCCTGTGTCTCACCGTCGAAATAATCGCTGTGGATCCTGAGAAGCCCCGCGCTGTGGAAGTGTGGAGACCCGCCCACGTAGACGCCCTCCTGCTTGTCCACTTCCAGCAGCTGCCGCCCCTCCAGCAGCAGCAGCGAGGCGTTGTACAGGTCACCGTCCCCGTCGTCCGCCGTCAGGATGATCGCCGAGCCGTACCTAATACACGACACATTGTTACATGTTGACTAACATACCACGTGCACCTCACGGCCATAGCAGTGTTCTTTAAATACTTTATAGAAAGTACTACAGCAACGAACTGCAGGAGTGACCCGCGCCACAGTGCAGCATGACGCCCACCTACCTGGTGGCGGCGAGGGCGTGCCATCGGCCGTCGGTGAGGGCGGCGCGCGACAGGCAGAGCGAGGCCGGGGGCCGCGGGTGGAGGTGCAGCACCGCGCACAGGCGGCCGCCCACCAGCTGCACGGACCAGCTGTCCCGCCCGTGCTGGGACGACAACACTACCAGCTCGCCGCGCCGCCTCAGCGTGCGGAACCTGCCGAAGGAGGCGCTGAGAGGGTGTGGCGGCGACGACAATTATAGCACAGAGCGCCGTGAGGCGCCGCTCCTACCTGAGGCTGATGGAGGTGGTGTAGGCCAGCGGCGAGAAGGAGAGCGCCAGCTTGACGTAGCTGTTGGGCAGGAAGGCGGCGGGCGTGGTGGGCGAGGCGCAGCCCGACCCGCCCCACCCCGGCTGACACTCGCACCGCAGCGACCCCGGCGACCCGCGACACCTACGGGCGAGAAGACAGCAATGAGGTGTTGATACAGACTTGCCTGTGTGTTACGTTGCACGGCCCGGTACCGCTGCTCACCTGCCGTGGAGGCCACACGGGACGTGGTGGGCGCGGCAGTCCGCCGCGGGGCAGCCCGGCGTGCTGCCGCGGCCCAGGACGCTGCTGCCCAAGTCCGTCAGCTGAGGAAAGAAAGATATCCATGTCAAGATCCATGTCAGCTGAACTTCATCACCGTGTCTGACGATAACCTCAAATTGCAAGGCTAGAATGTTGATTTTTTCGCTATATTCCGACACATATTTCGGTTACCAAATTTAGATACGGTGAAACATTAAAATGCTCACCTAGATGCTACATTCTCATATATACGTCATTACCTAGTTATGTTACTTCTTTTATATCAAATATTTACAAAAATGGCACCAATCTGACAATGACATGACGCATTGTATGTACTTCTGTTAAGTTACGTCTGCGAAAGGAACCTCCACAGCCGGAGAGTTTCCCAAGACTCACCTCGCCGTTGACTCTGAGGTTCCTGATGCAGCCGCGGAAGTGTGGGGGGCGTGGCTGTGGCCCTCCGCCCCCAGTAAAGGCAGGCAGGGGGTGCACCAGCCCGCCCACCTGCAGCACCCCGCCGGCGTTGAGGACTCGGTCGCCCCTAGGCAGCCTCGTGACGGCCCGGCAGGAGTGCGTTTCAGGCAGGACGGGCGTGAACGAGGTGTTGGTGGCGGTGGGAGGAGGCGTGGGCGGCGGCTCGTCCCAGCGGCCCCCCAGACACAGGTCCACGATCATCTCCACCAGCTGTGTGCGGAAAGATGAGCGTGTGTGTATATTTTGTTTGTGTTTGTGTGTGTGTGTGTGTGTGTGTGTGTGTGTGTGTGTGTGTGTGTGTGTGTGTGTGTGTGTGTTTATACCCCGCCCTACACACGTTCTCTCTCTCTCTCTCTCTCTCTCTCTCTCTCTCTCTCTCTCTCTCTCTCTCTCTCACACACACACACACACACACACACACACACACACTAGGGCAGGACAAGTCCCAACCCCCACCCCGCCCCGCGCCTCACCTCGTCCTTCCAGATGAGGTCTATCCTGTGCCACGTGTCGTCGGCCAGCGAGGCGGAGGAGTTGAGGGCGAGCGTGACGGGGCCGCCGCCCAGGTCCAGCAGCAGCACCGGCCGCCCCTGACGCAGCTCCAGCAGCAGCAGGTCGCGGCGGCCCCGGCCCGGCCCCTGCTCGGCGCCCTGCTGCTCTGGACCCGCGTAGAGCAGCGCCGCCGCCCCCGCCGTGCTCAGCACCTCCAGGCTCACGTGCACCTCGGCGCACGGCGGGATTGGCGGCACCCACGCCCACGCACCCTCGGCTCCGCTGCCCTTATGCCCGCCGCCGCCGCCCTCGAAGTGTCTGGCGAGCACCTTGCAACGGAAGCCCCACGTGCCGTGAGGACAGATGCACCTGGGGAGGGAGGGAGGCGTCAAGCGGCGACACTGCAAGTACTGGAGCTCCGCGGCCCTTTGGTCAAATTATTTGTTGCCCTTCACGTTCCAAACTTCACTGCGGCAGCCCGCCACACTCGCCACACTCACCGAGTTCCCGAGGAGGTGCTGAGGCACCTGCCGCCGTTGAAGCAGGTCTCAGGGGTGCAGGGGCGGGCCCGGGCAGGCGTGGTGGTGGTGGCGGTGGCGGGGCAGCCACAGGAGCCCCGCACTACCACCCGCGGCCCCACCACCGCCGAGGAGTCGGCTTCCACCACAGTGAAGTCGTCGGCTAGGCCCACCCAGCAGCCGCCCACACACCGCTCCTCTGCCACGGCCTCCGGGGCGGGGTCTTCACGGCACGTGACCACGCCCACCTGCACCTTGACGCCCAGCGACTCGCTCAGCTGCGGCGCGGAGGAAAACAAGGAAATCGAACACAAGACCAAATATGATGACTGCTTTAGCAACATGTGTTCAAACTGGGCACCGAGTGATTCGATATATGTGACGGTCTTCCCCGCTCCTCCTACTTGTATTACAACAGCCACCATACCTACTTGTGCTACAATATTTACAAATACCACTGCCCACCCGTCTTCTGCCGCCACTCACCTCTCTCATGTGATACAGCAGGATGTAGTCGAAATTAGCGATTCCCACGGCGGACAGCCAGACGCGCGTGGCCGGCATCCCGTTCTCTGTGAGCGGCTGTACAGTGACCACGCGCACCGCCCCGTCAGCCCCGCCCACACGCGAGGCCACGGCGGACACCAAGCGGTTTAGCAGCGAAACTCCGCCCTTGATGAAGAGAAACCGGGCCATATTCTCAAACGTTTCGACGCTTTTGTACATCTAATTAAAAAGGCTCTCAAGACCGCCGATTGATGGCCCTAAAACACTTACGAGAGCATTTTCAGGTAGATATACGGTGAGCAGAGAAGTTTATTTTTGGAATGAGATAAAAAAAAAAGTGCCTTGCTGTGCCTACTGTTCTTTTAGTGGGAAAGCGACTTAAGAGATATTTCCTTTTTTATTACAGCAAAGGAAACAGCTACATGGCAAAAACAAACGTACTGTGATATTAATTCTACTTTTCTGTTGTAATAGGAAAAAATAATGGATGATATGGACTTCTCTCTCTCTCTCTCTCTCTCTCTCTCTCTCTCTCTCTCTCTCTCTCTCTCTCTCTCTCTCTCTCTCTCTCGCCGCACCACGCTGTGACTGGGGACGGCTAGCGTGACGGGCGTAGCGTGGACCACCTCGTCGCGGGACAAAAGCATGACTCGCACCGTCACATTCGCCTCCACGCCCTCCTGTCCCTGGCTGCTGTCGCTCACCACGAACCTGAGCTCATACCTGTTGGGAGGAGCCTTGAGGTGTGACAGGTAAGGGTAAAGGTGTTTCCAAATGCATTATCCTATTAAGAACCTGTGGAGAGGAACTTGAAAGAGTGGAAGGTAAAGGTTAAGGTATTTTGAAGTGCATTTTCCTGTTGATTACCTGTTGAGAGTTTTCTTGGGGAGTTAAAGGTAAGGGTTAAGGTATTCCGAAGTATAGTTTCTAGTTGATAGCCTGTGTGGAGGGGGGTAGATAAGGGAAGTGCCAAGGCTTTGTACGAGTTCTTTATGTTACATCTTCCTTGGGCTGTTTTGAATCTAATAGATCATTGGTGTAGGCAGAGTTACTAGAGAGTGCGTGTCTATCTGTCTGATTTGTTTTTATTCTTGATCTATTTATTTATCTATTTACCATTCAGTCAACGAAACAATCAGTCAATCAATCACTCTTTCTCTCTATTAGTTAGTCGGTCTACCAGTTTATCTATCTATATGTTTATCTATCACCCAATCAGCTAATTATTTTATCTATTAATCAGTCAATTAGTCTACCAATCACTAGACCAATTAATATATCAGTCTACGTATCTATCTATCTAATTGTACATCTATCTATCTACCCATCTATCTCCCTACCCCTGTCCCCACCTGCCGTCCGGCGTGGAGGGCGCCATGGTGAGGTGGCCGCTGGTGGTGTCGAGGAAGAAGCCCGCCTGAGGGTCCTGCCAGGCGTAGGTCTTGTCCGCGGCGTCCCAGTCGTCGGGGTCCTGCACGTACACCCGCCCCAGGGGCACCGCCGACCCCTGGCGCTGGAGGAGGGACGAGGGCGTAAGCTATGTCTGTGTGTGTGTGGGGGGGGGGGGGGGGTGTAGTGAAGATGCTCACTGACTCAAGAGTGCTTGGAGGGTGAGGTTGTGCTGATAAGTGAAGAGAGGATTGTAATGTGTGTGAAGGGTGTGTCGGGTGGCGGGCGGGGTGTGTGTTACATGGCCGGCCAGCCTTGTGTTCGAGGGGAGGAGCTTGTAGCGTGTGTAATGGAGTGTATGAGGGAAGTGATCTGCTGGCTGCATTGAGTGAGGTAGCTGCTGCTGTGTTATGTGCGTCAGAGGAAAGGCAGCGCGTATAAAAGAAGGATGGTTGAGAGGGTGAGTCTGTGGAGGGCGTACAAAGGGCATTTATGTATGGTGCGTCAGTACCTGCAGCGTGTGCACGGTGACCGTCTTGGCGGCGGGCGCCATGGGGTTGTCGTTGATGTCGGCAACGTGCAGCGTGAGGGTGACGGTGGCGCTGAGGGACGGCCAGCCGGCGTCGCCCACCACCAGCGGCACCAGCAGGGCGGGGCGCTCCTCGCGGTCCAGCGCCGCCCGCGTCCACACCACGCCCACGCCGCGCCCGTCGTCCCCGCCTGCACCACACACGGGGAGATGTCAGACACGGGTGATAATGATGATGGTGGTGATGATGATGATTATGATGAGGAAGATGGCAGTTCAGTCATAAAAAGTGTTGTCTCTTGACTCACGGGTGTCCAGCGTGACCCTGACGCTCTCGGCGACGTGGGGCGGCGCGCGGGGGTCCAGGGCGATGGTGAAGGGCGGCCCGTGGCCCTGCCGCCAGTCGTCGGGGTCGCCCAGCCTGACCTGCGCCACCTGCTGCGCCTCACTGTTCTCCGTCACCTGCACCTCGCGGGGCTCCGCCAGGAACGGCGGGTTGTCGTTCACGTCTGTCACGTTGATCTGCCGAAGGGGTGTTGGTACTTTCCCTTGGTGCTACACCTCCTTGCTCCTCTCGTCTTCCCGTCTGGTTCATCCTCCCTCCCACTTGAACCTCCCTCCACCCATCTGTTTCTTTTGATCCCGATTTACCTTCTTTTGCCTCCGTTTATCCCTCTCTTTTTACCTCTTGTTGTTCCTTCCTGAGTTTATTTGCATCCCAGCCGCGCCATACTGGCTGCTAGTCTCGTCCTTCCTCCCTTCTGCCTCATCCATCCTCCCTCCCTCCCTCCCTTTTTTAAACTTCTTCCCATTCATGTTTTTTTTTTCTTAACACCTCCCTTTTACCAATCTCCTTCCCCAACACCTTCAAGTTATTTACATTCCTCTCTCTTCATCAAGGCCCAGCTGCCCTGACACCGGCGAGGCGCAGGAGGTGATGAGACACATTTTAATTCCTTGCTCATTTCTTTCCGTCTTGTTTGAGGAGGGCCAAAAAATCCTTCATAATTGACAAAAGTAACCTCCATCAAAGTCGATATTTTTTTTTTCCCTGTCGGCTAATTCAATGCACCGTAAAGTTCAGTGTTTATATATTTTTTTCTTGAGCTGTTGTGTCGAGGAACCTAATATTGCGAAGGTCTTGGATTCCTTTTCTTTTTGCCAGTCTTCTATGCGATCCTTTCCTTCCTTTCCTTCCAACCGTATAGTCAGTCACTTGTCCGTTCATTCCTCCGTTGCTTCATTTCTTTTAAGTTTCTCATCCTTCGTTTTCCTCTCCTTGGTCAAATCAATCTATCAATCTAAATATCCACTTTTCCATCCTTTCCTTTCCTTTCCTTCATTACTTTCTAGCTTCGTCTCAACCACCTTTCTTCCTTCTCCTTCGTCCTATCCCCTAATCTATTTCTCTATCCCTCCATCCATTTCTTTAATTTTCCCTCTCACTCCTTCTACCTACCCACCCCTCTACCCTTCCTTCCTTTCTTCACCCACTCCACAAAACACAAGTACTCACAGCGAGGGTGGCGGTGGCTGTTCTGGGCGGCGTTCCGTCATCCACCGCCAACACCAGCACGTTGTGAGTGTCCGCGGCCTCCCTGTCGAGTTCTCCCACAAGACGCACCGCCCCGCTCTCGTCCACGGCAAACAGGCGGGCGGGGTCACTAGAGGGAGCCACTTGGTACTGCACGCGACTCTGCCCGCCCTGAGGAAGAAGAGAAGGCTGAAGGGATGAAGAGAAAAGATGAGTTGATGGATGAAACGAGGGTGAGGGAGGGAGGAAGAAAAGGAATGAATTTAGATTAGATTAAGTTTAGGGTTAGGGAATTTTCAAACACATGATATCCAGAAACTTATAGCATAAATAACAAAGAAAGCCTTCAATTTGTTATATAGAAAGTCTTATTAGTAAGGAAGCATACATATATGAATTTTCTGAGTAAAGACGTATGGTAACAATTTGTGGTTTTGTTAGGTTATGGAATTTTCAAACACATGATATCTAGAAACCTATGGCATAAATAAACAAAGAAAGCCTTCACTTTGTTGTATAGAAAGTCTCATTAGTAAGGAAGCATATATGAGGTTTTAGGAGTCAGGACGTATGGTAACTTTTTGAGGTTTTGTTAGGTTAGGTTAGGTTAAGTTTATGGAATTTTCAGACACATGATATCTTGAAACCTATAGCATAAATAAACAAAGAAAGCCTTCACTTTGTTGTATAGAAAGTCTCATTAGTAAGGAAGCACATAAGAATTTTCTGAGTCAAGATATATAGTTATTGTTTGGGGTTTTGTTAGGTTAGGTTTGGTAAAGTTTTGGGTATCTTCAAACTCATGATAGTCAGCACCTTATGGTGTAAATGAACAAAGAATGACCTCGCTTTGTTGTATAGAAAGTCTCATTAGTAAGGAAGATTATATGAATTTTTTGAGTGAAGACCTATAGTAACTGTCTGGGGTTTTGTTAGGATAGGTTAGGTTAGGTTAGGTTAGGTTTAGGGAATTTTCAAACACGTGATACCCAGAAACCTATCGCATAAATTAACAAATTAAGCCTTCACTTTGTTATATAGAAAGTCTCATTAGTAAGGAAACATGAGTGAGTTTTTCGGAGTAAAGACGTATGGTAACTTTTTGTGGTTTTATTAGGTTATGTTATGTTCAGGGATGGAGTGAATACAAGAGTTATGTATTCGAATACAAATACGAATACTTCAAATTCCAACGAATACGAATTGAAATACACTGAAATGGTTTTAATTCGAATACAAATACGAATACTTCTTGAACGTACTCATGAACGTTTTATGACTCTGGTACTAATGAGACTTTCTATATAACAAAGTGAGGCTTTCTTTGTTAATTTATGCTCTAGGTTTCTAAATATCATGTGTTTGAAAATTCCCTAAACTAAACCTAACCTAACCTAACCTAACAAAACCCCAAACAGTACTATAGGTCTTCACTCAAAAAAATCACTTTACCTAACAAAATCCCAAACAGTTACCATACGTCTTTACTCAGAAAACTCATACATGCTACCTTTTTATGTAGTATGTACCATGAACCTAAAAAACACTCATTAGAACCCGACTGATCTCCTTTTCGGATTTTGGATATAGTTAATGGGAGGAGTGAAAGCGTCTGACAGTACCGAGTTTGAGCCTTAATTTGTGGAGGGCGAACTGTATAGTGCATTATGTAGGAACAGAGAGAGTGTGTGTGTGTGTGTGTGTGTGTGTGTGTGTGTGTGTGTGTGTGTGTGTGTGTGTGTGTGTGTGTACGTGAGTTGCCTCGAAGTCTCTTGTATGTACTGTAAGCCGTCAGTCGTGCAAGGGACAGGGGGAGGCTGGCTTGTTAAATGGTAATGGGCGGAGAGTGCGTGGGAATGTTAAACGCAGAGGGGTAAAGAGAGCGGAAAGGCTGGGACTGGCTTTTGGTGGGAATGGGAACTGGAACGGAAGTTGGAATGGGAGCTGGAATGGGAACTGGAATGGAAATTGGAATGGTAACTAGAATGGGAACTGGAATAGGGATTTGAATGGTGACTGGAATGGGAACTGGAATGGGAACTGGAATGAAATCTGGAATGGGTACTGGAATGGGGACTGGAATGGAACTGGAATGAAAACGGGAATGGGGACTGAAATGGGAGCTGGAATGGGAACTGGAATGGAAACTGGAATGGGGGACTGGAATGGGAACGGGAATGGAAACTGGAATGGGAACTGGAATAAGAACTAGAATGGGAACTGGAATGGAAACTGGAATAGGAACTGGAATGGGAAATGGAATAAGAACTGGAATGGAAACTTGAATAGAAGCTGGAATGGGAACAGAAATAGGGACTGGAAGGGGGACAGAAACGAGGACTGGAATGAGAACCGGTGCATATTGCAAAGGGGAAAGGAAGGGAGGAAGGGAGAGGAGCAACGTGAATTAGGAATGCTAAGTAAGAGCTGGTCTGTTGTAGATGAGGAAAGGGAGAGAGGGAGAGAGGGAAGGACTGGAACGTTTGATATAAGCTGATTCACGTCTCTATTGAAGTTGTCTTAGTATAGGAACGTGTCATGGATTAGCTGATTTAATAGAGGAGGAGAGAAGGACTGAGGGAGAGAGGGAAGGATTGGAATGAATATATAAGGGGATTGAAGTGTCTATCCGAGATGTCTTTGTATAGGGGCGTGAAGGATTAGAACGCATATATATATATAAAAGATCTAATGCTTCTACTTGTCTCATCTTAGTATTGAAAGGTGTTACAAGTACGTGAGAGACAGAGATGAGATGCTAAACAGAGAGACAGAGATATAGACAGAGAGACAGGCGTCCGGATAGCAGAAAGAGACAGATAGTTGGACAGAAAGACAGATACAGATAGACAGATAGAGAGAGAGAGAGAGAGAGAGAGAGAGAGAGAGAGAGAGAGAGAGAGAGAGAGAGAGAGAGAGAGAGAGAGAGAGAGAGAGAGAGAGAGAGAGAGAGAGAGAGAGAGAGAGAGAGAGAGAGAGAAAAGTAATGTTGCTATAGTTACAGCTAAAGGGAAAGGAAAGGACAAAGTGACTGGGACTCTGCATAAAAAAAGGGCTAAAAAAAGATAGATTTGTGAGCTTAGCATCTTAGGAACAACAACAACAACAACAAAAACAACAACAACAACAACAAAAACACAGAATAACCGGCAACAAAAAGGATAAACAGGAGATAGAAAACAAAGGTAAAGATTGTGTGTGTGTAGTAATTAATTAGAAGAAAAGAAACAAAGAAAGAAGGGACACACACACACACACACACACACACACACACACACACACACACACACACACACAGGGGTTGGTTAATTAGCGAAATAGTAAAAGAACGGAGAGAAAGGTTTTGAAGCAGGACGTAAGGAGTGTAAAAAGGATGAGATAAAAATGGAGGAAAATAAAATAAAAATAGAAGATGAAACACAGGAAGGTGGTGAACAAACGAGATAAGAATAATGAATGATACTAATGATAAGAATAGCAATAATGATAAACAGGGAAAGAAAGCGAAAGAAAAAGAAGAAGAAGAAGAAGAACAAGAACAAAAACAAGAACAAGAACAAGAAGAACAAGAAGAACAAGAACAGCAGGAACAAGGAGAGCAAGAACAAGAAGGAGAAGAAGAAGAAGAAGGAAAATAAGAAAAAGAAAATGAAAGAGAAGAAAATAGAGAAGAAAAAAAATGGAAAAAACGGAAAGGAAGAAGAATAATTATAAAAACGAGAAGAAGAAAAATAAAAGGAAATAGAAGAGGAAAAAAGAATGGGAACTAGAAGACGCAGAAGATTAAAAGTGAGAACAATAGAAAAAAAGAATAAGAATAAGAAGACGAAGAAGATGATGAAAAAGATGAGAAAGAAAAAAAATGAAGAAAAGAACAGAGATAAAGGAGAAAGAAGAAAATTAAGAAAAATGAAGAGAAGAGGATAAAGATAAAGTGGAAGGTAAAGAAAAATAAGTGGAAAAAGACAATAAAAAATCAAAGCCTCATATCTCACTCACTCTATCCGGGTCGAGGGCGGTGAAGGAAGCGAGGAGGGCGCCGCGCGGGGTGTCTTCAGGAAGGGATAGACTTGCTGCGTCCTCGCTAAACACGGGGTCGTTATCGTTCTCGTCCGCCAGGCTCAGCTTCACCCACGCCTCCGCCACGTGCTCCTTCCGCCCCCAGCCATCCTCACCCTGGCGAAAAGGAAGGTAAAGGAACGTGAAGGCAAAGTAAAAGATAATGTAGAAGGTAAAGGAACGAGGTAAAGTAGAAGTAAAGAAAGATAAAGTAACGATGAACTATTTTAATTGGAGAGCACGAAGAAATTAAAATCCTGTATATCATCTAAACAGGATACAAAAGATATAGAGATTAAGACAAGAAAACTGAATGAAGAAGAAAGGCAAATTTGAATTGAAATGACCCTCCAAATCTTCATTCCACTCTCACTCTCAAACATTTTTTTTTTTTACAGCAAAGGAGACAGTTCAGGGTAAAAAAAGGAAACAATAATGAAAACAAAAAAAGCCCGCCACTCACTGCTCCTAAAAACTGAAATGACTCCCAAAATCTTCTTTCCACTCTCACTCTCAAACATTTTTTTTACAGCAAAGGAGACAGTTCAGGGTAAAAAAAAGAAAAAAAGAAACAATAATGAAAAAAAAAGCCCGCCACTCACTGCTCCTAAAGAGTTCATAGGAGTGGCCGAAAGATAGGTCAATTTCGGGAGGAGAGAGACCCTTCCGGAGAACATAATCATCAAAACAAATCAGAATCTTGAAAAAAACCCATCTAAGAAAAATTAAAAATATATAAAGAGATCGAGATATGGAAGACTGATTGAAAACGAAAGGTATATATTTGAATAGACATTACCTCCCCAAATCTTCTTTCCATTTCCACTCTCAAACTCCCTTCTGAAAAACATGAACACAAAGCGAAACTTCGAAGAAAATAAAAGTTAAAATAAAACAGAGATCGCGACGACAACACCAAAACGACTGAATGAAAACGAAAGGAATGTCTGCCTCACGCCTGACTCACCCTGTCGGTCACCTGTACCCTGAAGGTGAAGCCCTGGCGGTGGTCCGGGTCCTCGTAGTCCAGCGGCTCCACGGACACCAGGTTCCCGGCAGGCAGCGCCCCCGGCACGCCCTCCACACGGAACATCTGCCAACCCCGCCCGCTGCCCGGCACCACCTAAGACACAGCCAGCACTAGAGACACTTACGAGGAGATAGAGTAAAGGGAACGGCCAGAAACCAGACATTCAAACCAGCAATTTATTCGAAGGAGATGGACCACAATTTTTTTTAACATGAAGGTTAAGAAAGAAAAACATGGATGAAAATGGGTTCTTACATACTACTGTGAAACGGAACTGTATGTGTGTTTCAGGGGCAGGAACATGTCAAGTTTGCCCTATCAGATTACTCATTATTGTTACGTGATGACTTCTAACGGGGACAGCATAAAAGAGAACAAGAATAAGAAGAACAAGAACAAGAATATGAACTATAACAGGAGGGACAAGAACAACAAGAACAAGAATAGAAGAAAATGAGAACAAGAAGATGGGAATGCAAGCCGTGAAAGCAAACTCGCACTAGAAAAATCAACAAATCACAGAACAAAGAAATTCAAAGTACCATGAAGCCTGAGAGAGACCAGTTAACAGTAGTCTTAGGCAGTATATGTTTCCTCTCACCCTGAAGGCAAAGTCGTTGGTGGCGTCAGGGTCCACGACAGTCAGGGTGGCCAAGACCTGGTCCGGCTCGAGGCTCTCAGGCACGTCCAGCGTCCACTCCGACCTTGAGAACCTCGGAGACACGTCGTTCTCATCGTCCACGTCCACTACGACCGTGCCTGTGCCTGGGGGGAAGGGAGGGAAGGGAAGGGAAAGGGCAGAAGAACATAAGAACGTAAGGAGTCTGCAAGAGGCCGGTTGGCATATAAAAGGCAGGTCACATAAGAGTAGTTGGTAGAATGGCCTTTGCAACAGATCCCAATGCTATGTAATACGAAGATAATCCAAAGTTACTGAGGGTTCAAGTGTACCTTAGATTCTACTGAAGACCCTAAGAAAGTCCATGGTTCCTGAGGCTTCAAATGTGGCAGAGACTTTATCCAGAACCCCAAGAAAACAGAGTCAGTGGGGCTTCAAGCATGGCAAAGACCGCAAGACACTCACCCTTCAGCCCACCGCCGTCAGTAGCCACCACCTGAAGAACGTAGCGCTGCGTCTTCTCCCGGTCGAGGCAGCAGAGCGCCGTGCTGATGACGCCGAGCTCACTGTCGATCTCAAAAATGGACCTGCCGGTGGACTCGTCGATCGCGTTCTTCTCCAGCGAAAACGTGACCTTGGCGTTGTCTCCTTCATCGGGGTCGTCGTAGTCCGTGGCCTCGACCCGCGTGACGGAGGTGCCGACGGGGATGTTCTCGGGCACGGCGGCGACGGTCGTGCGCGAGGGGAAGAAGGGCGCATTGTCGTTGGCGTCCTTGAGGTTAACACGGACGTCGGTGTGCGCCTCAAGCTCCCCGTCCGTGGCCGTCACCCGGAGGCGCCACTGTGGCCGTCCGTGGGGGGGATCGCGGTCCAGGGGCTGCGGGGGAGAGGGAGAAATAGTGTGAAGAAGAATTGGAGGAAGAGGAACAGGAGGAAGAGTCTGAGAGTGAGGAAAGAGGGGACAGTGGGGGAGAGGTGGAGGCAGTCTGAAGAAGAACTAGAGGCAGAGGGAGGAGGAGGAGGAGGAAGCTAAGGGGATGGAGAGAGAGGACAGAAGGCACAAAATAGAGGTTGTAGATAGATAGAAACAAGCTCTTGGCATTGAAAGAACGGGTTGTGTATAGGGAGGAGAAGCGGGAAGAAAGAAAGAAAGAAGGAGGCTGAGGAAGGGGAGAGCAGGGACGGAGGTGGCAAAAGAGGAGGTGATAGGTGGTGTTGGTACGGAAAAAAGGGGCCTTGATAGGGGGGATTTGGCGGCAGGGAAAGGAGGAGGAGGAGGAGCAGGAGGGCGGGGAGAGAGAGGGAGCTGAGGGCACAAAGGAAGGGCCGTAGGTGAATAGATATGGGCTTTTGAAATCGGGAAAAAAAGGGCTGTCGATATGGAGGACCTGTAGGCTTGAAGATAAGAGAGGTTGTAGGCAAGGAGACGCACAGTTGGCGGGAAAAAGACAGGTATATGCAGTCGTGTTAATGCTTCCTCTCTCTCCTCTTCCCTTTCCTTCTCCTCCTCTTTCTTCCAATCCTTCCGTCTCTCTTCCCAAATATACGGCCCACCTTTCCCTTCCCTTATATCCCTCGTCACTAAATCTCTCACACTCTCTCTCCTCTTCCTATTCCTTCTCCCTTCTCCCGGATAAACATTTACTAGAACCGGAAACGCATTCAATAACGATTCAAAGCCTTTTCTCCCTTCACAGCTTGAGCAGAAGAAAGGGAGGAGGGATGGAGGTGGGGGAGGGGGAAGGGAAGGGAAGAACGCAGGTGCACTCCACTCCCCTTGCACTAACAGAATTCCCCTCGACAGAAAACAGAAATATGAATCCTTTTTTTGGGGGGACTCAGTTCAACTTATATATCAACCCGTAAGCCTTTCAACAAGAGTATGATGGTAACAGAAATATGCATCCTTCTTTTATGGGGTTCAGTCTTACTTATATATATCAAGCTACAAATCTCCTTGGCTCAGTTCTTCTTATATATTTCAGAACGTAAATCTGTCTACTAATGCATGATTGTAACGAAGATATGAAGCGTTATATTCTATTACTAAACCAATGCCTGCCTATTTCCCTCTTAAATCTACATCTTTCTAATTTAAATCCATTACTGCGTGTTCTATCCTGCAGGCTAATTCTCAGAACTTTACTTATATCGCCTTTGTTGTAACCCTTGACCCATCTGAATAATTCTATCAGATCTCCCCGCACTCTTCGTCTTTCTGGTCTAGTCTTACTTATATATACATCAAACTGTGAATCTTTCTCCTAGTGTATGATTGTTAATGTGTGTGTATGTGTTTGTGTGTTTTAGAGCAAAGGATGCAGTCAATGGTCTCCCACATTAATAAGAGAGGAGGTCAAACGTTCACATTTCTCTTTTCCAATACCTGCTCATCCTAGTCTGTTAATGTTGATATGTTGCTACTTATTCAGTGTGTTTTATTTCAATTGTGTGTCCTCTAACTGTCCTTTCTCTCCCCTCCCTCCTCCTCTCCCTGCCTCTAACTCTTCTTCAGACCACCCCCTCATCCCCTCCACCGTCTCCTCTTTCTCCACGTTCAATCTCCTTCTCCTCTTCCGTCTCTCCTTCCAAATGAATAACAACTTTTCTCTCTATTTCCATCTCTTCTAAATAACTCTCTCTGTTTCTTTCTCTCTCTTTTCTTCTTCAGTCCTCTCACGCCTCTTTCTTCTCTTCCTCAGCTTCTTCGCGACTTCCTCTCTCCTTTCCTCTTCTCTTCCTTTCAACACATTTACGACTCTCTCTCTCTCTCTTTCTCTCTCTCTCTCTCTCCTCTCCATTTTCTCTTTTCGACACATTCACAACTTTCTATCTCCTCTCCTCTCTTTCTCAATACATTCACGACCTCCTTTCTCTCCCTCTCTTCTCCTCTTCCTCTCTCTTTCCTCTCTTCAATAATTCACGACTCCCTCCCTTTCTCTTCTCATCTTCCCTTCCTTATCACATTTACGATTCCCTCTTTCTCATCTCCTCCTTCTCAATACATTCACGACTCCCTTTCTCTCTCTCCTCTTCTTTTCTTTCTCCTCATTTCTTTCTCAACACCTGGACTCTTTTCCTCTCTTCTCTTTCTCAATCCTTATCCCCCTCCCTTCTCTCTTCTCTTCCTGCTTTCTTCCTTCTCCTCTCCTCTTCTCGTCCCCAACACCTCGTCGTCTTACCCTCAGAAGCAGCACAGTCCCGGAGGCAGCGTCGAGCGAGAAGCAAGGCCGCGACCCATTGCTGAAGATGCCGTCCCCGGAGATACTGTAGATGAGGCTGCCGAACCGACCAGCATCCCCGTCCACCGCCGTCACGTGCTGGGAGGGAGAGGGAAGAAGGGGTAAGAGGGAGGGTAAGAGTTGAAGGTATAGAGAGAAAGAGGGAGGGAGGGAGAGAGGGAGGAAAGGAGAAATTAGTAAGTAAGAAGGTTAATGTTGAAGAAGGGATGGATGGAGGGAGGGATGGAGGGAGAGAGGAGAGAAAGAGAGAGAGGGGCAAGTTGAAAGGTAAATGTTGAAGGTATAGAGAGGGAGGGAAAGAAGAAGGAAGGGAAGGAGAGATGGGTAAGGAGGAGGATGAATGTTGAAGAGAGAGGGAGAGGAAGGGAGGGAAAGAGGACTAAGTGGTAATATTAATGGTATAGAAAGTCAAGTGTAGTCAAGTGAATTTTAAAGGGAATACTAACTAATCTCTTGTACTTGAATAGAGCACTGATTTCTCCCTTTAACAGATGGCATTTACCGTAATTTCTATCATTTTACAAGCTTACGAAAAAGAAAAGAAACACAGAGAGGACACGGTAGAAAAATAGTAGTTAAGAAAAGTAAAAAAAACAAATGAAAGTAAGAAAAAGAAAGAGAAAAGTTAGTGTGTTATCAAATTACCAAATGAAATGCAGCCAGACGTGTGTGTGTGTGTGTGTGTGTGTGTGTATATGTCACCCCCTCCCTCTTACCCCTCCCCCTCCTCCTCCCCCACCCACGTATATATCAAAATAGGAAAAAAAGTTAAAAAAAGGCCCAGAAAATCTCTAATCTCGGCGAAAGCGTAACTTGTGTCTGTGATGAAAAAACGAGCAATACTCTCTCTGGACCGCCCGGCCGAGAAAAAAGATGGAGAAAGCTAAAGATGTGTTGGAGGAAGAGGAGAAAGAGGAGGAAGAGGAGGAGGGAGAGAAAGGAGAGACAAGAGAGAAAGAGGAGAAGGAGGAGTAGGGCGTTGTGCTGGAGTGGAAGAGGTAGAGAAGGGGAAAGAGGAGACGATAGGAAGGCGATATCAGAGAAGAGAAAGGTGTTATGTTGGAGAGGAAGAAGGAGAGAGAGAGAAGATAGGAGGAGAGAAAAAAGAAAGTGGAGATAAGAGAACAGGGACTGGAAAGAGAGAGGGATTGACAAAAAGGAAGATAATATAAGAGAGAGAGGAAGAGAAGAGAATAAAAGAATAAAGAGGGGATGGAAGAGAGGAGAGAAAAAGAAGAGGGAGATCAGAGAAGAGGGTCGATGAGGTAAGAACTAGAAAATGATATGAAGGAAAGAAAGGAAAAAAAGAAAGGGAGAGTAAGGTGATATGCTGTAGAGGATGAGAAGAGAGAAGAGAGAGATAGAGAAAGAGGAAGGGAAAGGAAGGAAGAGAGGAAGGAAAAATCGGAAACAAAAGGGAAAGGAAGAAAAGGAGGAAGTTATTATGATTGGAAGGAAAAGGACGGGAAAGAGAGAAGAATAGAAGGAGAGAAAGAGAGAGGAAGAGAATAGAAGAGATAGGAAAAATTGAGGATAAAAACAGAGGAAGGAGATGACAAGGAAACAGATACTGAGAGAAAATACGAAACATGGAGGCGAAGGAAAGAAGGAATGAATGAATGAAGGAAAAAAATGAAGGAAGGAAGGAAAGAAAATGAAAAAAAAGAATACATTGACCACCAGACCTTGAGAGAAAAACCGATAGAGAGAGAGAGAGAGAGAGAGAGAGAGAGAGAGAGAGAGAGAGAGAGAGAGAGAGAGAGAGAGAGAGAGAGAGAGAGAGAGAGAGAGAGAGAGAGAGAGAGAGAGAGAGAGAGAGAGAGAGAGAGAGAGAGAGAGAGAGAGAGAGAGAGAGAGAGAGAGAGAGAGAGAGAGAGAGAGAGAGAGAGAGAGAATATAGAAAACGGATATACACTAAACGATTCATAAAAAGGGGTGAGAATAATAATAATGATAATAAGAATAAGAATAAGGAGAAATAGAAAACAGAGGAAGAAGAGGAAGAAGAAATTGATGGAAGACTAAGAAGAAGAATAAGGTTATGAAAAGAGAAAATAAACGAAAGGATGACAGAGAAAATAGAAGGAAAAGAGAAAGAAAAGTAAAATAAAATAAATGAAAAGAAAAGGCAGTGTGTTATCAGGCTTCCGAGAGACAAGCTGAAGCTGGTTCCGGGGAAGAAGGAAACGAGAGAAAGAGAGAAGACAATAAAAGAGAAAACGAAAAGAAAGACAAAAGAGAAAACAAAATAAACCTAACAGGAGATAAGATATAAAATGGTCTCCCCTCCACACACACACACACACACACACACACACACACACACACACACACACACACACAAACAGAAATGGATGAAAGAAAACTAGAAGAATAAGGTTACAAAACAAGAATAAGAATAAGAAGGAGAAGAAGAAAAGGAGGAAGAAAAAGAAGAGGAAGAATTGGATAAAATAAACAATAGGAGAATAGGGTTACGGAAACACACACACACACACACACACACACACACACACACACACACACACACACACACACACACACACACACACACACACACACACACCTTTTTTTTTTCTCTCCCCAGGTAAAATCAGTTAATTAGAGTAGCTCCTTCCTTGTCTTCATATATTTTGTGTGCCTTGAGGCTTACGGTAAGAGCTACAAGGAAGAAAAGAAGAAAAAGAAGAGGAAAAACGTTTAAGCCAACCACGCTAAACGTTTCTAGATGACAAATAGCAGACAGTCTTCCCTCCCTCCCTCCCTTCCTTCCTTCTCTCATTTCTCCGACAAACTCATTTCTCTCTCCCTTTCTTCCCTCCCCCTTCCTCTTCCTGTCTGCCATTCTCTCTCTCTCTTTCTGTGAACTATGTAAGCCAGAGCAGTTACACGGAGATGGAGATGGAAGTGAAAGAAAGAGAAAGACGAGAGAAATGAAAACTACCAATGTGTAATCTTGGGAATACGATGATACCTTATTTTTTGTTCATTCCAAGTAAAGAAAGGTAGACAGAATAGACCCAAACAGATGAAAAAAAAAGACAAAAAAATAGATGAGGAAATGAAATGAAAGAAAGAAAAACGAACGTGGGAGACATGAACACAGGAAAGACAGACAGACAGACAGACGAATATGAAAATAAGGAGAAAAAGAAAAACACGAACACAGGACAGACAGACAGACAGAACGAGACACAAAGGAATGGAAATACCAGGTAGGAAATTAGCTCCCGCCCACACCTGTATCTCACACACACACACCTGCCGTAGAGGGGACTCGAAGCGAACATAACTAAAACAGAACCAGGACTCATTTCTCTGTCTGGCTGAGAGAGAGGGAGAGGGAGGGAGAGGGAGAGGTGGCTGAGGAAGGGAGGGAGAGGGAAGGAGAAAGAGAGAGATATGGAGGAGAGGAAAGAGAGAAAGGTAAGTAATTTGGATGAAAAAAGAGAGAAGGGTGAGGGAAGAAAGGGAGAGAGAAATGAGTGTAAGGGAGGAATAAGAGAAGGAAGGGAGGGAGAGAGAGAGAGAGAGAGAGAGAGAGAGAGAGAGAGAGAGAGAGAGAGAGAGAGAGAGAGAGAGAGAGAGAGAGAGAGAGAGAGAGAGAGAGAGCGAGAGAGAGAGAGAGAGAGAGAGAGAGAGAGAGAGAGAGAGAGAGAGAGAGAGAGAGAGAGAGAGAGAGAGAGAGAGAGAGAGAGAGAGAGAGAGAGAGAGAGAGAGAGAGAGAGAGAGAGAGAGAGAGAGAGAGAGAGAAGAAAGAAGGGCAGTACAGGGAAAAAAAAGGAAGGATAATGGCAGAAGAAAACAAGGAAAACAAGAAGACAAAGGAGGAAGAGGAGGAAGGAAGAGGCGACGAAACTGGGGAAAACGAAGGAGGGAAAAGGGAAAGAGGAAGGAGAAAAGGAAGGAGAAAAAAAGAAAAGAAAGAAAAGCAGCACTGGAAAGGAAAAAAAGGAAGAAGAATAGGAGAGAAAACAAGGTAAAAAAAACGGAAAACAAGGAAGGAGGAGGAGGAGGAGGAGGAGGAGGAGGAGGAGGAGGAAGGAAGAGGCGATGAGACGAGGGAAAAGTAGAGGGGGAAGAGGGAAAGAGGGAGGGAGGAAAGGGAACCCAATATTCAATGAAGGAAGAGAGGAAAAAGGGAGGAAGGGAACATGGAGGAAGAGGAGGAGGAGGAGGAGGATGGAGGAGGAAATTACAAAAGTGAGGAGAAATGAACTTGTTGGAGAGAAGAGATGAGAGGCGTTATGGAGGAAAAAGGAAAGAGGGAGGAAAGAGGAAGGAGTTGTGTCTATTTCAGTAATGTAATTCAGGGAGGGGAGGAAAGGGATTAGAGAAGGAAAGAAGGAGGGAGGAAGGAAGAGAAAGAGAGCACCAGGGAGAGGAGAAAGGGAGGAGTAAAAGGAGGAAGAAGATATAACAGGCGTTTTGAAAAGATAAGAGAGAGAGAAAAGTAATTGTGTCTATTTCTTGTTTGCTTTGGGTTAAAAAAAAGGAATGGGGAGGGAGAGCAGGAAAGAAAGAAGGAAGAAGAAAGAAAGCTATAGTAAGAGATGGGAAAGGGAGAAGAGAGACGAGGAAGAAGAGACGAGTGGAGAGGAATTCAAGTTAGAAGGAGAAAATTAGTTGTTTAATTCTTTAACGTAGTTCAGGGAAAGGAGAAAGGGGAGAGGGAGAGCAGGAAAGAACGAAGAAAGAAAGAATGAAAGAGAGAACAGGGAAAGAGATAACAAGGGAGAGAGGAGAGAGGGAGAGAAGAGAGGAAGAGAGGAAGGACATGAGAGACGTTTTGAAGTGAAGAAAAAAAAAGATGAAAAAGTGATCAGTTTCTCTCTTGGGGCAGGTCAGGAAAAAGAGGAAGAAAGGAGAGTGGGAAAGAAAGAAAGAAAGAAGAGACAACGAAGGAGAGGAGAGAAGGGAGAAAAAGAGGCGAGAGGAGGGAGGAATAGGAGGAGGAGAAGGAGGAAGTGTGGCCAGGTGGCGTGTGAGGAGTGCTGCCATCTATTGTCGGTGGGTGGCAGTGATCGGGGCTGGACAAGTCTTGCGAGGTATAAACAGAGGCGGTGGAGGGCCGGCCTGACTGGGTTACGAGGAGGAGGGAGAGGGAGAGGAGGATGAGGATGAGAGGGAGAGGGAGTGTGAGTGGAAGGGAGTGAAAGCGATGAAGGTGAGAGAAGTAAAGAAAAAAGAAAGAAAGAAGGAAGGAAAGTAATACAGAAAGAACGATAGAATGAATGAAAGGAAGAGGATGAGAATGATAGGACGAAATAAAGGGGAAGAAAGAAGGAAAGAAAATAAGATGAGAAAGAAAAATAGAGAAAAAAAGGAAAGTAAGAACAAAAGAACAAATGAGAGAAAGAAAGAAACCATGAAAGAATAAATGAGAAAAAGAATGAAAAAAAAGAACACGAATGAACAAGAGAAAGGAAGATTAATAAGATAAAATGAATAAGAGTAAATAAAAGGAAGAAAAAAATAAATGAAATGAAGAAAGACTGAATGAATGAATGAATGAAAAAATGAAAACAAGAAAACAAATGAATGAGAGAAAGGAAGATTAATAAGAAATAAAGAATAAGATTAAATAAAAGGAAAAAACAATGAATGAAATAAAGAAAGAAAGATCGAATGAATGAATGAAAGAAAGAAAGAAAGAAGAAATAAACTAAAAAAGAAAAAAAAAGAAAAAATGTTACAATGGAGAAGGAAACAAGAAAAAAAAAAGACGGAGAATATAAGGAAGAAAAATCAGGATGTCGATGGGAAAGTAAAATCCAGTCACCCGCGACCCACCTTCAGGATAACTTTGGGCAGGTGTCTGTTATCCTCCTCCGTGATCTGGGTCTCGTGCAACGCCCTCAGGAACACCGGCGCGTGGTCGTTCCGGTCGTCAACCCGAACCAACACCCGAGCCTCGCCCCGCGCCTCGCCCGCCGCCGCCTCCACCACCAGCTCGTACTGAGGGAGGGGCAGAAGGAGGGAGAAGAGGAAGAGGTAAGAATAACAAGAACAAGGATAAGAAGAACAAAAGCAAGAACAAGTATAAGAAAAAGTACAAGAACAAGGATAAGAACAACAGAAAGAACAAGTATAAGAAAAAGAAGAACAAGAACAAGGATAAGAAGAACAAAAGCAAGAACAAGTATAAGAAAAAGAAGAACAAGAAGAATAAAGAAAAGATGAAGATACAAAAGATGATGAAGAACAAGAACAAGAACAAGGAAAAACAGAATACGAGGAACAGGAAGAAGAAGAAGAAGAAGAAGAAGAAGAAGAAGAAAAGTTTATTATAAGAAACTGCAGGTGAGTAGTTAATTAAAGGTAAAATCTTTGACAATTTACCTGAGTCTTGTTTGCTCAGGTAGGTAAAATCTATGGCTTAAATGTCAGACCAAGAATAATAATCATATACTATCTCTATATATGTCTATCTAACTATATGCATCTTCAATAAAAATAAAAATCAACACCCACATCTCCACCTTAACATTTACTAAGTTAAAAATGCAGAGTGATGACCATAGGATTTTTGTGGTCTGAACATCTATGTAAATCTATGTAAACTTCCCTTTCTCTATATATGTCTATCTAACTATATGCATCATCAATAAAAATAAAAATCAACACCCACTTCTCCACCTGAACATTTACTAAGTTAAAAATGCAAAGTCTGGACCATAGAGTTTGCGAGGCCAGTATATCTATGTAAATCTATGTAAACCTCTCGCTCTCACTCTCACACAAACTCACCTGCTGCCTGAACTCATAGTCAAGGGGCTGCCTGAGGGCGAGGCTTCCCGAGGCGGGGTGCAGGTAAAAAAGACCCTCCTCGTTACCTTCCCTGATGCTGTACCGAACCGCCGCGCCGCCTGGGAAGGAGATGAAGGCGGGAATGATTAGAGGTAACAGCATCAGGGGGGGAAAGAAACACGGAAGATAAACAAGAAAAGACGTTAAATGAAAGAACATTAGGAAAAAAAGGTCTACTTTATAAAGGGGGAAAAAATACCACCGAAGTAAAGCAGACATAAAGTTAGATAAAAGATATAAAAAAAGTAGATAGATTAGGTGGCGAAAAAAGCAACATAGAAAAGGATTACAGAAAGAACGATAGAACACGGAAAATAAACTAGAAAAAATGCTAGATGAAAGAACATTAGAAAAAAAGGATCTACATCATCAAGAGGAAAAAAATACCACCGAAGTAAAGTAGAAGGAAAGTTAGATAAAAGATATTATAAAAAGATAGATAAGAGATAGACTAGAAAAAAACGTTAGATGAAAGAACATTAGAAAAAAAAGGATCTACATCATCAAGAGGAAAAAAAAATACCACCGAAGTAAAGCAGAAATAAAGTTAGATAAGAGATTAATCAGAAGAAGAAAAAAACAAAACATAGAAAAGGAATACAGAAAGAACGATAGAACAAGGAAAATAAACTAGAAAAAACGCCAGATGAAAGAACATTAGAAAAAAAGGATCTACATCATCAAGGGGGAAAAAAATACCACCGAAGTAAAGCAGAAATAAAGTTACATAAGAGATTAATCAGAAGAAGAAAAAAAAAAACATAGAAAAGGAATACAGAAAGAACGATAGAACAGGGAAAATAAACTAGAAAAAACGATAGATGAAAGAACACTAGAAAAGAAAGGATCTACATCATCAAGGGGGAAAAAAATACCACAGAAGTAAAGCAGAAAGAAAGTTAGGTAAAAGATAGATCAGGAGGCGGAAAAAAAGCAACACAGAGAAGTAATACAGAAAGAACAATATATAAAAAAAAAAACATTAGGGTGAATAAAAGCAAAACACATAAAAATAACGCAGCAAGGGATCAGGACATTAGGAAAAAACTACCTGCCAGCGTCTTGGGAAAAATGCAACATGGAAAAACAATACAAATAACACGGAAGAAGGTTGGATAAAAAAATAAAAAAACATTAGGAAGGAATTACATAACCACGTCCGGGGATAAAAACAACACACAGAGAAGTAAAACAGAAATAACGTAAGATATAAAAAAAAAACAATAAGAAGAAAATTATTTAACACCATCAGGAGGGAAAAACAACAACAACAAACAAGTAATACAGAAAGAACAATAGATAAAAAAAATAGAAAAAATAACAAACTAGACCAAGGAGAACAACACACACATAAATAAAAGTAGAAAGAACGTTTGATAAAAGACATTACAAGAACAAGTACTTAACCTGTCACCACCCTCACCACACACCTGTCACCACCCTCACCACACACCTGTCACCACCCTCACCACACACTCACCTGTCACCACCCTCGCGGAGAGCCGAAGAAGGTGGTCAGCGAGCGTGTTCTCCGGCACCGTCACCTCGTACTCCGCCTGCTCGAACTCCACCGGGTCGCCGCCCACCAACTGCGTCACTGCAACACAAGAACACAAACAAGAAATAGACACAGTTCTTTTTTATGTCTCTCTTCTTTTATCTTCTGGGCTTCCTTGAACTTCACTCCGTCACTACAGAACAAGAACAACTACAGAACAAGAACATGAGATTATGGCATGCATTTTGGCGCTGCAACACAGGAACACGACTTTAATTAGTGTTTTGGGTTTTGTTTTCTTCTACTCGGTCGCTGCAATACATGAAGACAAGGTTAAGGAATGTTTCGGGCCACAGCAACACAAGATCACGAAGTTGAGGAGTGTTTCGTGGCTTCATTTTACTCCATCGGGTCACTGTAACACAAGAACGCAGAGTTTAGGAGTGTTTCAGGTCACTACAATATAAGAACACAAGGTTAAGGAGTGTTTCGGGTCACAGCAACACAAGATCACGAAGTTGAGGAGTGTTTCGTGGCTTCATTTTACTCCATCGGGTCACTGTAACACAAGATCGCAGAGTTAAGGAGTGTTTCAGGTCACTACAATACAAGAACACAAGGTTAAGGAGTGTTTCGGGTCACAGCAACACAAGATCACGAAGTTGAGGAGTGATTCGTGGCTTCGTTTTAGTCCATTGAGTCACTGTAACACAAGAACGCAGTTAAGGAGTACTTCAGATCACTACAACACAAAAACACTAAGTTAAGGAATGTTTCGGGACACAGCAACACAAGAACACGAAGTCAAGGAGTGTTTCGTGGCTTCATTTTACTCTACTGGGTCACTGCAACACAATAACACATTTTACACATTTTATACAACGTTTTTTTTACAGCAAAAGAAACAGCTCAAGGGCAACAAAAAAGGTGTTAAAAAAAGACCGGCTAATCGTTGTTCCCACCTCACCCCCCTTTTTTAACTTCTTTTCTTCGCTATATGAAATTCTCCTTCGTGTTTCTGCTATCCACTCACAGGAGGTTCGTAATAGATCACCCTCATCATCTCCCTTATAGAAATGGTGCAGTCATCCTTATAAACTAGTACATATATTTACTAACACAACTGCTGCATCGTCATTCTCTCATGATAATTCTGCTCGGGTGGTCAGAATGTATATATCCAGTCTCCCTCAACACCTCTCCTTCCCCTTCCCTTTGGTACGTGTTCGCTTCGTCTAATGCATACGTAAGTTGTTATCCTTCTTTCCATCATCTTCCGCCTTTCCCTTGCTGTCTGTGTCCTTCGCCTCCTCTTCCCTTCCTTCCCCCTTGCTGCATATCTTCCACACCTCCGCCTCTAAGTTTCCCGCCTTGGTCTTTGTCGCGTCTGGTGTCTCGCGTCAAACTAGTCGAGTCAGTGAACTTGAGACGTCACCGCTCCCTTCTCCACTATATTGATTTCCTTGACTATTGACTGAGTTCCTTCGTACCCTCGATAGTGGCCTAAGAACCAACGGTGCCAGATTGTCGTACTCAGATCATCATATTTACCGGTTTCTGACACTTAACTACTGGCACCAGACATCAGGAATTAAAGATTGTAACG
Organism: Eriocheir sinensis; assembly: GCF_024679095.1. Classification (NCBI taxonomy): domain Eukaryota; kingdom Metazoa; phylum Arthropoda; class Malacostraca; order Decapoda; family Varunidae; genus Eriocheir; species Eriocheir sinensis. Next base: position 14,220,835 of record NC_066530.1, read on the forward strand.
ATAAATATAAATAAATTGAGGTATTATGGCCCAGGAGACAGTTTTTGGGGTGTAAATAGGCAAAAATAAGCGGCTGAGCACGACCATCTGGCACCGTTGCTAAGAACACTTGTAAGATGTTTATTTCGTGTTTTCTGTTGTGTGGTGTCGCTTCTGTCGTTTCGCGCCAAAAGTGTCGTTTCAGTAATATCTCCAAACGGTGGTGTCTTTGGCTGTTTGATTTTTGCTTATTGTCATGTCTGATGTGTCGTGTCAAAGAACTCTTGCTCTCGTCCTTCCCATTCACCTCATGTCAGTCTCCTCACAGTCTTCTTTCCCTCACGTCTAAGTAAAAAAAAAAGAATCTCAACGGTAGTTTCTTTGGTTGTTTGTTTTTGCTTTTTAACATGTCTGATATGTGTCAAAGAACTCTAACTCTCGTCCTTCCCATTCACCTCATGTCAGTCTCCTCACAGCCTTTTTTCCCTCACGTCTAACCAAAAAAAAAAAAAGAGTCTCAACGGGGGTTTCTTTGTTTGTTTGTTTTTGCTTCTTAACATGTCTGATATGTCGTGTCAAGGAACTCTAACTCTCGTCCTTCCCATTCACCTCATGTCAATCTCCTCACAGCCTTCTTTCCCTCACGTCTAAGTAAAAACACTGAATCTCAATGGTGGTGTTTTTGGTTGTTTTATTTTACTTATTGTCATGTCTGATGTGTCGTGTCAAGGAACTCTTACTCTTGTCCTTCCCATTCACCTCATGTCAGTCTCCTCACAGCCTTCTTTCCCTCACGTCAAACTAAAAAAAAAAAAAAAAAGTCTCAACGGTGGTTTCTTTGGCCTCCCTCTTGCTTATAGTTATATCTGGAATGTCGTGTAAAACCCATCGTGTCAATGAACTCAAGACCTCGTCCGTCCCATTCATCTCATCTCAAATTGCTCACTACCTTCTCACTCTCCCTTCAGCTTACGAACTCGTCCTCAGCGCTGGTTTGTTAGGGTATCTGTATGTGCCTTTGGCGAGGGGAAGGAAGCGGCTTGAATGCTGTTCCTTACCCGCCTGATAAAAATACTTCCCTGCTTCTTTTTCCGTCTAGAATCGAGGTCGTGTTTTTTTTTTTTTTTTTGGGGGGGGTGAGTGCAAGAACGTCGCAATGCCCTAAACAGTTATTATTTTCATTACTGTGATTGTGGTTTGTTCTGTTATCGTAAATTTATTGGTAAGTAGCGATATTTATGTTTGTGTGTGCGAATGAGAGAGCGTCGCAATGCCCTAAACGGTTGCCACTTTTGCTGTTGTGGTTGTGTTTTGTTTTGTTGTCGTAAATATCTTGGTAAGTAACGATATGAACTAACCACTTCTATGTTTTGTAATTCGAACCAACTTCCTTTTTCATGCATCACGCTCTCATTTCGAAGCTTGAAGATCCATTTCACCTGTTATATATATTTTTTTCCTCTTATCAAACCTTCATTTCTTAGCTACATAACAAACCACTTTACTGTTTTCCGCTTCCAACTAACTTCCTTTTTCATACATAGTGCTCTCAATTCAAGGCTTAAAGATCTAATTCACCTGTTATATATATTTTTTTCCTCTTATTAAACCTTCATTTCTTAGCTACATAACAAACCACTTTACTGTTTTCCGCTTCCAACTAACTTCCTTTTTCATACTTAGTGCTCTCAATTCAAGGCTTAAAGATCCAATTCAACTGTTATATAAGTTTTTTCCTCTTATTAAACCTCCATTTCTTAGATACATAACAAATTACTTTACTGTTTTCCGCTTCCAACTAACTTCCTTTTTCATACTTAGTGCTCTCAATTCAAGGCTTAAAGATCCAATTCAACTGTTATATAAGTTTCTTCCTCTTATTAAACCTCCATTTCTTAGATACATAACAAATTACTTTACTGTTTTCCGCTTCCAACTAACTTCCTTTTTCATACTTAGTGCTCTCAATTCAAGGCTTAAAGATCTAATTCACCTGTTATATATATTTTTTTCCTCTTATTAAACCTTCATTTCTTAGCTACATAACAAACCACTTTACTGTTTTCCGTTTCCAACCAACTTCCTTTTTTATACTTAACATTTATTTCTATACTTTTCGATCTGTTTCTGTATATTATCCATTTTCATACTTAACAGCACATCTTAAAGACCAATTTCATCTGTTATATAAGAAATCTTGTTTTAAATTCCTCTTCGTTCTTTTACTCTTCGTCTTCCTATTCCTCTTTCTCCACTTCGAGTCCACTAATTTACTTTGTTGCCGGAATTATAACAAGCTATTTCACAGTGCTATCCTTTCAATCAACTTCCTTCCCCATGCTTATTTACCGGTTTCTGACACTCAACTACTGCCACAAGACGTCAGGAATTAAAGATTGTAACGATAAATATAAATAAATCTAGGTATAATGGCCCAGGAGACAGTTTTTGGGGTGTAAAAGGCAATAATAAGAGGCTGAGTAGGACCATCATATCGCATCTCCAAGACCCGTTTCATCTGTTACATAAAAATCTTACTTTGACTTCTCTTCCTCCTCCTCCTCCTCTTTCTTCTCTTCCTCAGCCTCTTCCTCCTCCTCCTCCTCCTCCTCTTCCTCCTCTTACTTCCCTCACTCCTCAGGCCTCTTCCTCCTCCTCCTCCTCCTCTCCCTCCTCTTACTTCCCTCACTCCTCAGGCCTCCTCCTCCTCCTCCTCCTCCTCTCCCTCCTCTTACTTCCCTCACTAACATATTCAACCAGTCTGTTCAATTGAAAAAGGTCCCGGAAGACTGGAAGATGGCGAACGTAACACCAATTTTCAAAAAAGGAGACAAAAGCGTTGCATTAAACTACAGGCCCATAAGTTTGACATCAGTGGCAGGAAAAATACTCGAAAAGATTATTAGAGACAAACTTGTTAAGTTTCTAGAAGACAATAATGTAATCTCCGACACCCAGCATGGCTTCAGAAACAAGCGCTCCTGCCTAACGAATTTATTAGACTTCTTCCAAGGTATATATAAGAACTGGGATGCCCACATCCCCAGTGATGTTATATACCTGGACTTTCAGAAAGCCTTCGACAAGGTACCGCACGAGCGACTCCTTAAGAAACTGCACTCGGCGGGCATTGGAGCCAATCTGATCGCGTGGATAAGAGATTGGCTCACCGACAGAAAACAACGAGTACTACTCAACGCACAGCCTTCCGATTGGCTTCCAGTCACTAGTGGAGTGCCTCAAGGGTCAGTGCTGGGACCCATTCTCTTCATCATATATATCAACGACCTCGAATCAGGACTGAAATCCACAATATCGAAATTTGCTGATGACACTAAGGTGGGGGGAAAGGCCCTCACAAAGACCGACTGCGAAATCATTCAGAAAGACCTCAATCACATTATCGAATGGTCGGAAAAATGGCAAATGTCCTTTAATGTTGACAAATGCAAAGTCATGCACATTGGGTCCAAAAATATTAACCACACATACATCATGAATGGGAGACCTCTGCAAGCGATGCAGGAGGAAAAGGATCTTGGAGTCACTATCAGCAGTGACCTGAAACACGCGAATCGCTGTAAAAAAGCATACAACAAAGCCAACACTATGCTCGGGTTCATAGCGAGGAACTTCGAGTGTAAAACGCCAGACGTGATGCTATCCTTGTATAATTCCATGGTAAGACCGCACCTCGAGTATGCAGTACAGTTCTGGTCTCCTAATTACAGAAAGGACATTGATTTACTGGAAAGGATTCAACGACGCGCCACGAAAATGATACCAACCTTAAGGGCTCAACCGTACGAGGAACGACTCAAGCGTCTCAATCTCTTTACATTGGAGAAAAGACGCCTACGAGGAGATATGATTCACGTCTTCAAGTATCTAAAAAAAAATTCAATAACGTCGATTACTCCAATTTCTTTGAATTGCAAACCAACCTAAGAACTAGAAATAACGGTTTACCCATTCAGTCTAGTCGATGTAACACAGACATCGGAAGGAGTTTCTTTTCAAACCGAGTCATCCGTCACTGGAACAATCTTCCTTCAGAAGTAGTAAATGCGAATACTATCAACTCCTTCAAATATAGAATCGACCGTCACTTCGCTGCGTCGGGAGTAAACTGAATATTGAGTTGCTTTCATCTGCTCCTCAATATCGAGGCGCTTTCATCTGCTCCTCAATGTCGAGGTGCTTTCATCTGCTCCCCAGGCCCCAGGCTGTCGAGCAGATTAAATCACCAAAGCGGGCAACCTCGTAATGAGCCAATAGGCTTTCTGTTGCCTGCGTTTCCATGTTTCCATGTTTCCATGTTTCCCTCACTCCTCAGGCCTCCTCCTTCTCCTCCTCCTCCTCCTCCTCTCCCTCCTCTTACTTCCCTCACTCCTCAGGCCTCTTCCTCCTCCTCCTCCTCCTCCTCTCCCTCCTCTTACTTCCCTCACTCCTCAGGCCTCCTCCTTCTCCTCCTCGCACCGTTTTCCGCCGTCGCCGAGGCCAACGTCCTTACCTGGCTTGTTGGTCGCCTCGTCTCGCTCGCTCGCTCGCCTCACGCCTCGCCGCTCGCCCTTTGATCCGGCTTCGGGGGAGGGGGGGAGCGAGGCGACCTTCCCCCACCCCCTCCCCTCCCCACGGCGGTCTTTGCCTCTCTTTCCCACCCATCCCTCATCTCGTCTCGTCTCAGTCCCGGGAGTCATTACAGCTTGTTACGCCATCATACACATACATACACACGCACATACATATACACATACACACACATACATACATACACATACATACATACACACATACACACAAACAAACACACTCATTCGCTCTTTTTCTGTTTTTCTCTTTTTTTTTTATCTTTCTCGGTGATCTTCCTTTTTTTTCCTTTCTTTTTTTCCTTGGCGTATTTTTAGTTCTCGTTCTCGTTTTCTCTTGTTTTTTCGTTTTTTTTCTTTTTTATCGTTTTTTCTCTCGCCTAAGTCTTCTCTTTATCACATTCTTTTCCATTCCCTGTATCTAAGAAGCGTTCAAAGTCCTCCCCCTCCCCCTCTCCCTCTCCCTCTCTCTCTCTCTCTCTCTCTCTCATCCTATTCAAACTCCCTCTCGTTATCAGCGGCTTTTCTTCCTTCCTCGAGATCTTAACAGACATAAATAGCTAAAGAAGGGGAGAGGGAAGACGAAGGGAAGGACTTAGGAGATAGCGAATAACGAAATAGAACAGGCAATACGGAGACAGTGAGTGGAGAATGCTAAGAGATACGGAGGAAGATAAACGAGGGAAATGAAAAAAAAGATAAGGAAATGAAAATGTATTGAAGGAAAGTAAGATATAGATAGGTAGAGATATATAGAGAGGCAGTAGACTAGATGATAATAGATGGATGATGAATACTAAGAGATAAAGAGGAAGACAAACGAGGGAAATGAAAAAAAAGAAAAAAAGATAAAGAAATGAAAATGTATTGAAGGAAAGTAAGATATAGATAGGTAGAGATATATAGAGAGGCAGTAGACTAGATAATAATAGATGGATGATGAATACTAAGAGATAAAGAGGAAGACAAACGAGGGAAATGAAAAAAAAGAAAAAAGATAAAGAAATGAAAATGTATTGAAGGAAAGTAAGATATAGATAGGTAGAGATATATAGAGAGGCAGTAGACTAGATGATAATAGATGGATGATGAATACTAAAAGATAAAGAGGAAGACAAACGAGGGAAATAAAAAAAAAGAAAAAAGATAAGGAAATGAAAATGTATTGAAGGAAAGTAAGATATAGATAGGTAGAGATATATAGAGAGGCAGTATAGACTAGATAATAATAGATGGATGATGAATACTAAAAGATAAAGAGGAAGACAAACGAGGGAAATGAAAAAAAAAGAAAAAAGAAAAGAAAAGGAAAAGAAAAAAAAGACAAAGAAATGAAAATGTATTGAAGGAAAGTAAGATACAGATACGTAGAGATATATAGAGAGGTAGTAGACTAGATAATAATAGATGGATACTGAGAGATAAGGAGATGAAACAGAAACAAAGGAAATGAAGAAGCATGAAAAGGGAAATGAAAAAAGAAAAAAAAAGAAAAGAAAAGGAAAAAAAAGACAAAGAAGTGAAAATGTAGTGAATTAAAGGAAGGTGTAGATAGGTAGAGAGATATAGAGAGGCAATAGACTAGATATAATAGATAAATAATGAATACTAAGAGACTGAGAGGTGAAGCAGAAACGAGGGAAATTAAGAAAGATGAAAAAGTATTGATAGAAAAGCAAAATATAGATAGACAGAGACGTACTATAGAGGCAATACACAAGACATAATAGACTAATAGATAGATATAGTAGATAGCTCGATTAGATTATTGATAGAAGGAAAGGAATAGAAAGACAGAGACATATAGAGGTATTAGACAGGAAAAGACACCCAGCATATTTATATAACCAACTAAGACAGACAGATAGACAGACAGACAGAAAGTAGCCAGTCCAAGAAATAGTTAATGAATGAAGGAGGGAAAAGAAAGTAGAAGAAGAGAAAGGAAAGGAAAAGGCAAGATATCTCACAACCCAAACAGACAGACAGACAGAAGGACAGAAAATTACGAGAAAACAGAGCAGATAGAAATTGGAAAAAGAAAAAAAAAGAAACAGGAGGGAAGAGGAAAGCGAGACAAGACACCCATTCAGCAACCACTCAGCTGACAAAACAGACAAACACTAAGAAAGAATGAAAGAAAAACACAGACAAATGGACATAAATAAGAAAAGAGACACAAGGGACTAAAACAACAAAAGAATCAGATAAAAAAAATACTATATAAAGAGAGAGATAAAAGAGAGACAGAGAAGAGAGAAATTAAAGGGAGATAAAAGAAAACAAGAAATGGAAGAGAGAAAAACAGAGAAGTAATAATAACGAGGAATAAGAAAAGAAAATAAGAGTGAAAGGGATAAATACCAAAAAGATAGATAGATAGAGAGATAGATAAAGAGAGACAGAGAGTAAGGAAAAAATGTTATGATTCTTTCAGTTTCGGTCATTTCAATCTATTTTTATTCAACAAGCGGGGAGCAGTTATCGTATTTTGACCAATTAGTTTGATGGCTCGAAAGTTTTAGTGAGCGGACCCAAAAATCTGTTCCACTGGCATGACCTCTACTATTACTACTACTATCATTATTATTACTATTTTTATCGCAGAGGATGGGTGGGAGGGAGGATGGGGGAGAGGAAAAGCAATGTAGAGGAAAGTTAGTAAAATGGAAGAAGAGAATAAATGAGGAAAAGAGGAAATACAGAGGAAAAAGAAAACTGTGAGAGGAGAAAAATGTAAAAAGGAGGTAAAAGAGGAAACAAAAGGAAACAGTGTGAAAAAAGGAAGAAAATAACTGAAAATTCGGTGGAAATAAAGAGGAAAACGCAACTCATGAGAGGAAAACATGGAAAATGAGGAAAAAGAGAAAAAATAAAGGAGAAGAAGAGAGGAGAAAAGGATGAGAGAGAGAGAGAGAGGAAGAGGAAGAGCAATGTAGAAGGAAATTAGTAAAATGGAAGAAGATAATAATCGAGAAAAGAAGGAAATGGAGGAAAAAGGAAATTATGAAGGAGGAGAACAATGTAAATAGGAGGAAAAAGAAGAAAATAAAGGAGAAGAGAGGAGAAAAGGATGAGAGAGAGAGTAAGAGCAATGTAGAAGGAAGTTAGTAAAATGGACGAAGAAAATAAGTGAGAAAAAGAGGAAATGAAGAGGAAAAGGAAAACTATGAAAGAGGAGAAAAATGTAAAAAGGAGGAAAAAGAGGAAACTAAAGGAAATAGCGAGAAAAGATGAAGAAAATAACTGATAAATCGGAGGAAATGAAGAGGAAAAAGCAGACCACGAAAGAGGAAACAATGTGAAAAGAAGGAAAAAAAGAGGAAACTAAAGGAAGAGAGAGGAGAGGAGAAAAAGAGAGGGAGGGAAAGAATGAGGGAGAGAAAAGAATAAGAACCGACTTATTTATTTTAACTTCGGTATTTTGAGAACGTCGAGTCGGCTACGAGTGCGGATAAAGAATGATATAGCGAAGTTTTTTAAAGAGACTGTTTGCTTTTCGAATACGTTAATTTTGTGATATCATTGGGAGGCGAATTAAGAGGAGAAAGAGGAGGAGGAGGAGGAGGAGGAGGGAAAGATATGGATTGCCTGCTTCTCAAAGTGCTCGGTTGGTTCTATGATTGGGAGACGAAGGAGGAAGAAGAAGAGAAGGAGGAGGAAGAAGAGAAGGAGGAGGAGGAGGAAGAGAAGAAGGAGGAGGAGGAGAAAGAGAAGAACGAAGAGAAAGATGAAGGGCGATGTAGAAGGCAGGAACAAGAAACGATGATGAAAATAACTGAGAAAAGGAGGAAATAAAGGAGTGAAAATGAGATTGCAGAAAATAAAAAATGCCAAAGAAGGAAAACAAGGAAAATAAGGAAAAGAGGAAAGGAGAAGCAGAGAAAGAGGGAGGAAGAGAAATACAAAGCCAGGAAATAAAGGAGAAAGAGTAGACCACGAAAGAGGAAGAAATACCAAAGGAGGAAAAAATGAGGAAAATCAAGGAAGAGAGGAAAAGAGAGAGAGAGAGGGAGAGAAGGAGGGAGGGAGAGAAACGAAGCCACTTATAAGATGCTGAGGAAAGGGATAAAGGAAAGGAAAAAAGGGAGGGAATGTCTTTTAAAATTCTCCTCCTCCTCCTCCTCCTCCTCCTCCTCCTCCTCCTCCTCCTCCTCCTCTCTCTCTCTCTCTCTCTCTCTCTCTCTCTCTCTCTCTCTGGCAGTTACGAAATGAGCAGCCGAAGAGCGTTGGCTAATTATGTAAATGAAAAAAAAGATAAAAAAGAATGGAAAAAGAGATAGACAAAGAAAAAGGTTCGTTGATAAAGATTCCTGCGTTTGCTTTTTATTTATAGATGACGACGGTGGTGTATGACTTTTCACTATCTTTTATTATTCTTTTTGGTGGTGGTGATGGTGGTGGTGGTGAAGGATTATGTATTTAGTGGTGTTGGCGAGTGGTGAAGTTGTTGTATTAGTAGTGGTGATGAAACTGCTATCAAAAGAGGTGGTGGTGGTGATTGTTAGGTTAGTGGTGGTGGTAGTGGTGGTGGTAGTGGTGATTTGAGTGGTGATGATGGAGGTGGTGAAAGCTAAACTGTAATCAATGGAGGTGGAGGGTGTGGTGGTGGTGGTGGTAGTGGTGGTGATGGTGGTGAATTTTGGGGCCATTTTCATAGAAGTCGTGGTGATGATACAAGTGGTAGTGATGACGGTGATGAAAAATGACAAATATAGTGGTGGCGGTGTTGTTGTTGTTGTTGGTGGTGATAACGCTTAATAATTCCAGCCAATTCAAAACTCTATTATTTCCTCTGGTGACACAAATTCAGGCCATTAGAGGGATTAACACGCGGAGAGGCGAATCCGCGTGTAAATAACGAATAGGAAAAATGATGGATTAGTATTTTATTGGTTTCGACAGACGCATAATTACTGGTCTTTTTTTTGTTTGTTTGTTTGAGGGAAGGGTTGGCACGCATTGTTGATTAGCTTTTGTTTGTTTGCTAATTGTCTGTGAAGTTGTTTGTTTTGTTTTGTTCTTGTTTGTTGTAGTTATTGTTTACGGTTATTTTGGTCTGTCTGTTTGGGTTGTTGTTATCGCTATTGTTTGTTTGTTTTGTATTGTTTTTGATTTGTTACTGTTGTTGTTGTTTTTGTTATTGTTTCCTTGTTTGCATTTTCTTTTATGTTTGTTTGATGTTTTTTTGCATTTGTTTTTATTATCGTTATTGTTTACGTTGTTGTTTTTGTTGGCATTACTCTTGTTGTTGTTCTTGTAGTTGTTTTGAGGATTAAAAACTGGGGATTAAACCGTTTTTATTAACACCTCTAGCTGACATTTATTCTTTCTTTCTTTCTTTCTTTTTTTTCTTTCTTTCTCAGTTTTTTTCAGTTTGTTTCTGTACGTCCTCTAGTTTATTTTCTGTTTGTGTCTGGTTTATGCTTCTGTGTGTGTGTGTGTGTGTGTGTGTGTGTGTGTGTGTGTGTGTGTGTGTGTGTGTGTGTGTGTGTGTGTGTGTCCTTTGGTGCTGGATGTGGGCGAAAAGCCATCAGTGTCTGTTTACCTGATGTGTCTGAAGTGTCTGTGAGGGCGTCTCTCTCTCTCAATATGTAATGTAAAATGACGAGGAAGAAGAAGAAGAAAAAAAGAACAAGAAAGAAAACACCACCACCACCACCACCAACAACAACAACATCATCATCATCAAGAAACCACTATATTACCCCAACCACCACCACCACCATCACAACCATCACCACCACCACCCCACCGTCTCACCACCACTCACGCCATTTACAAACTCTTCTTCGCGGTGTTTCTCGACTTCGCTAATTAGCCAAGCCGCGGGACAGGTGTTGAAGGCAAGAGTTAATTACAAGTTAAACGGCAGGTAAAATTGTCTTGTCGCGAGGGGAAGACTTGAGCTGAAAAGATGGTTAACTCTGTCGCGAGAAGGAGAGGGAAAATGAGAGAGAGGGAGAGGGAAAGGGAGGGATGCTGGGAGGGAGAGAGGGAGAGAGAGGTAGGGAGGTAAGGATGCTGGGAGACTGAGATGGGAGAAGGGAGATGGAGATAAGGGAGTGGAAGAGAGAGATAAGAAAAAAGAGAGAGAGAGAGAGAGAGAGAGAGAGAGAGAGAGAGAGAGAGAGAGAGAGAGAGAGAGAGAGAGAGAGAGAGAGAGAGAGAGAGAGAGAGAGAGAGAGAGAGAGAGAGAGAGAGAGAGAAGGGTGGAGGGATGTAGGAAGTGAAGGAGAGTTGAAAGCAGAAAAGGAAAGGAAGAGTAGAGAAGGGAGGGGAGGAAGGAGAGGTAAAGAACAAGATGAAAGGATGGAAGGAAGGAAGGATGGAAGGAAGAAGGGAGAAAAGAAGGAAAAAGTGAGCATTACTTGGGAAGATAAAACACACACAAATAAAATCCATCCTCTACTTAAAACAATAATCATAAACGAAACAGAATACGAAACCAAAAGTAAACGAAACTCATTACTCTATTTATCCTGGAGCTGAAAATACGTGTGCAATGCAAATCTTTACCAAAACACCTGTGGAAGGAATTTTATGGGCAACTTCTTTAATAATTTGCTCGTTTTCTTTTTACGTGGATGATTTGTTTACCTTCTTTTTCTTCTTCTACTTCTTTTTCTTCCTCTATCTTTCCTTTTTCTTCTTTGACCTGTATCGCTATATATCGCTTCGTTGGTCCTTTTCCTCTTCATTCTCTTTTCTGCATATTCACACACTTTTCTTTTCAATGGCTTTACACTGTTTATCATTCGGCGCTATGATACACTCTGGCTTCATTTGACAGGGAGTAGCGTAATGGAGGTTCTATATGACAGACTGCATAATAAAGATTTCACATACACATCACTGGACATGCTCAAACTTTTTAGGCACTTTTATCACCACCATCAAGTCAAGCATCTATCACAGCTTCAGATATTACTTTCTTGTGGTAACTGTTATAATGTATCCTTCAAAAATGCAATGTAGCCTACTATCACACGCTTAAGGCTGAGGCTCATGTTCACAGGTGCTTTAGACTCCCACAACTAATATTTTCTAAGGCCACAAGGGAAATTAGTTGGCTTCCCATGAGTGTTTTTTTTCTCATTCATAGGACATAAGCCCTGTCAAACTATCACCAGGCTCATAAAACTACCCATGGAAATATCCGCAGCTTCTACATATGCTTCATTAAAATTAATGTGTGTGTGTGTGTGTGTGTGTGTGTGTGTGTGTGTGTGTGTGTGTGTGTGTGTGTGTGTGTACCCCCAAATGTTTAATAATATGGCCTATGACCACTCCATAATCCATTCCCATTGCTGTTACACCCATACTCAAGTCACAAGCTCATTTCTTTCTCTATCCCATCATGAAACACCACATGCCCCTATCTATACCTTTCTTTTACTTTATCGATATTTCCTCCTTTCATCTCCTTCCTTCTCCATCTCTCTCTTCCCACTGTGTCAATTGTCTCCCACTTTATCATTTCTCCACTCCTCATTATCTTCATCATCTCCTCCTAACTGCCTGACAATGCTCTTCTTTATTACTCTCCACCTTTCATCTCTACCTCATCTCCCTCATACTGTCTATCTGCCTGTGTGTCTGTCTGTTATTAAGTAGCCCGCTCTCTCATCAAGGGAATGTCAAAGAAGTGTCAATACTACAAAGGAATGAGTCTCTGGATTAATTTCACTCCCTTTTGCACTGGTCTTTATATTTAACCTTGAGAGAGCAGTTGATGGATAAGTACAGAGTCTGAGATTGTGAGGCATTTTTTCTGTATTACCCCTCTTTGAAATTATAGTGTTCTCTGTCTGGGTGGATGGAGGGATGGATGGATGGATGGATAGCGCTCTCTCTCTCTCTCTCTCTGGTAATTATCCCTCTCTATATTTCTTCTTCTTCCCTTCTTTAAATTTTATCGTTCATTTTTTTATTTTATTCTCTCTCTCTCTCTCTCTCTCTCTCTCTCTCTCTCCATTCCTTCTTTCTCTATTTTTCCTCTATAAGTCTCTTCCATTTCTTATTTTCTTCTTTCCTTCTTTTCATTCATTCAGTTATTCATATTCATTCCTTCAATCATCGTAATTTTCTTTCTTCATTTCTTCCTTCCTTCCTTTCTTCCTCTTTCATTCTTTCTCCTTACCCTCTATCTCTCTCCCTCTCCCTCCCTACCCTCTCCCTCTCTCCCTCACACACACACACACACACACACACACACACACACAAGATGAAAAGCACAATTATAGCTACATAAGACACGCTAAGCTTTCCACAGGAGCCGAAAAGAGCGTCCTGGGGAGCCTAATGAGAAACTACAGGCCAGACGAAGCGAAAGACTTGCTGATGTGTTCGCTAGGGGTTGTAGTTGTAGTAGTAGTAGTAGTAGTAGTAGTAGTGATGATAATGATAAAATAATACTATCTCTAGACAGCTCCTTCACCTCCTCCTCCTCCTCCTCCTCCTCTTGCTCTCCCGTCGGTCAAGGAAGGAAGGAAGGGGGGGGGGGGGAGGAAGAGAGACTGAAAGGAGATGAAGGAAGGAATGAAGGAGAGGAAAGGAGAATGAAACGGAGGGAAGGAAGGGAAAGAGAGAGGGGAGGGAGAAGAGGAAAGCGTGTGTGTGTGTGTGTGTGTGTGTGTGTGTGTGTGTGTGTTGTTCCTGTCTGTCGTTTTTTTTTTTTTTAGGGTGTGAGGGGAGGTGATGGGTGTCTCTGTCTGTTCTTGTCTGTTTTCTTTTGTGCCTGTTTGTTTGTCCGTGCTTAAAAGTCTGTGTCATCGCTTTCTCTGTTTTTTTTTTTTTTTTGCCTGTGTCTTTTTCTGTCTGTCTTTCTATTTGCCTGTCCTTTTTTGTCTGTGTATGTTTGTATATGTCTGTCTTTCTGTCTGTGGATGTCTGTCTGTATATCTATCTATCTATCTATCTGTCTTTCTGTCTGTCTGCACGTCTCTGGCTGATTGTTTTCTCGTATGCAAGATGGCGCCACTATAAACACTCGCCTGCGCCAGAACTACTACCGACCATCACCACCTACTAGAAGCTACTACTACTACGACCATCAGGCCCCACTAGGAAGATGCCTACCACTACAACGTAAAAAAATAAATAAATAAAATAAATTTACTACTTACTACTACTACTACTACTACTACTACTACTACTACTACTACTATTACTACTACCACTACTACTATAACTCCTTCCACTGCCACTACGAAGATGTTAAGGTGGAGTAATGAGCCAATTAACAGCCGCAGACAGGTAATATCCTTTTAACAGGTAAATTGCAGCTTGTGTTTTCAAATTATGCGCTTAATTAAAGTAAGAAGGATCGTAACGAGTTAACGAGCCACTTGAAGCCCACGTCAGGGTAGACATAACTGTATTACATGACATGGGAGGAGGAGGGAGAGAGGGAGGAAAAGAGGAGAGAAAAGAGATTGTAAAGAAGTGAAGGGATGGAGGGAAGAAGGGAAGAGAGAGAGGGAGAGGAGGAGAAAAGACTGTGAAAGGAAGTGAAGTAGGAAAAGAGGAGAGAAAAAGAGATTGTAAAGAAGTGAAGGGATGGAGGGAAGAAGGGAAGAGAGAGAGGGAGAAAAGACAGTGAAAGGAAGTTTAGTGGGGAAAAAAGGAGAGGGAAAGAATAAAAGGAAGTGAAGGGACGGAGGAAGGAAGGGAAGGGAGAGAAGGAAAGGAGGAGAAAAGACTGTGAAAGGAAGTTAAGTGGGGAAGGAAGGAGAGGAAAAGAATGAAAGGAAGTGAGAGAACGAAGTAAGGAAGGGAAGGAAGCGAAGGAAAGGAGAAGAGAGTGAAAAAGAAATGGTGGTGGAGGAGAAACAGTTGGGAAAGGAGAAAAGAGAAAGAAGTGGGCAGCAAAAAAGAAGAAGAAGGGAAGGAAAAGAAGGTGGAAGAGAGGGAGAAAGTGAAAGAAGGAAGAGGAAAAAGAGGGTGACAGATTAAAAATAGAAAAAAGAAGGGAAAGAAAAGGTGGAAGAGAGGGAGATAGTGAAAGAAGGAAGAGGAAAGAGAGGGTGATAGATTAAAAATAGAAAAAAAAGAAGGGAAAGAAAATGTGGGAGAGAGGGAGAAAGTGAAAGAAGGAAGAGGAAAGAGAGGGTGATAGATTATAAATAGAAAAAAGAAGGGAAAGAAAATGTGGGAGAGAGGGAGAAAGTGAAAGAAGGAAGAGGAGAGAGAGGGTGATAGAGAAAGAAAGAAGAAGGATAAGTTGGAGGGAGGAAGGGAAATCAGGAAAGGATGTAGGAGAGAGGGAATGAATGACAACATGATGAAAGGAAGGGAAGGAAAAATAGCGATGAAAATAGGAGAGAGAGAAAAGAAAATCGGGGAACAAGATGGAAGGAAAGAAATATATAAGCAAGAAAGAAAAGAAGAAAGAAGAGAGAGAAATGGAATGAAGGAAGGAGATGAAAGAGGCGAGAGGAGAGAAGGAAGAAAAGAAGATAAATTAAGGTGGATAGAGAAAGGGAGGAAGCGAGAGGGAAGAAAGGAAATGAAGAAAGGGAGGAGGAAACAGAGGAAGAAGGAAAGAAAAGATGATAAACAGTGAAGAAAAAAAAAGAAAAGAGGAAATGGCGAGAGAAAAATAAAGACAGAAATGAGATACTATTAAAAACATTGCTCTCTCTCTCTCTCTCATTCTCTCTCACCTTCACGACTTCTTCCCACTAATCACCAACACCTGGCCAATTACCTGCCCGCTAATTACTAAAACAAAGGAGACAGGTAAGGAGGTTGTTAATTAGTCTACCTTTGCAAATCAGGCCGTGGGAACTTATGGGAAATCGCTCTCACTTTCCTTCACCTGAAAGAGAGTGGGGTAAGGGGGGAAGAGAGAGAGAGAGAGAGAGAGAGAGAGAGAGAGAGAGAGAGAGAGAGAGAGAGAGAGAGAGAGAGAGAGAGAGAGAGAGAGAGAGAGAGAGAGAGAACAAAGAAGGGAGGAAAAAACAGAAGAAAGTAGGGAAGGAGAGACAGACAGACAGGTAGACAAAAAGACAGACAAATAGATAGATAGATAGATAAACAGATTGACAGACAGTAAAAATATATGTTTGTTATAATAATCTCCTTTCTCTCATATCTTTTTTCCTCCATTTTTATTTTCCCTCCATTTTTTTCCCACCTTTTCTCTTTTCCTTTTTTCCCTCCTCTTCTTCCTT
This sequence comes from Eriocheir sinensis, assembly GCF_024679095.1. Classification (NCBI taxonomy): domain Eukaryota; kingdom Metazoa; phylum Arthropoda; class Malacostraca; order Decapoda; family Varunidae; genus Eriocheir; species Eriocheir sinensis. The sequence goes on from NC_066530.1 coordinate 14,236,580, forward strand.
ATCAAAAAAACAAGATAGGACGAAGAAGAGGAGGAGAAGGAGGAGATGAAGGAGCTGTCTAGAGGTGATATTACTACTACTACTACTACTACTACTACTACTACTACTACTTTTCCCACCACCACCACCACTACTACCACTACCACCAGCACCCCCATTATCATTAAAAAAAACATACCATGAAAATACTTAATTCTCTCCCACGTATGATCTTCCTCACCCTTTTAAACACGGTGCAAGTTAAATGTCACGTCAGGGGCTTAAGCCAACAAGGAGACAGGAGTATTTTAAAACAGGCTTAGATTAATGGGATGGAGGGGAACGTCGCTGCTGGTAATTAGTTAGCGTAAATAAGTAAATAAAGGTGTGTGTGTGTGTGTGTGTGTGTGTGTGTGTGTGTGTGTGTGTGTTTTGTTATCAGTAATGGAGTTGATGTTGTTGTTGTTATTTCTCTTTCGCTGTGACTGACGTACTACAGAAAGAGGAAGAGAAAAAAAAAGAGAAGGAAAGAAGGAAGGATGAGAAAGTGGAGAAAAAAAGAGGCAAAAGAGTTAGTAAAGTAAGGGGATGTTTTTCTTTATGTGTGTTTTGTTATGTCATTATTCTCTCTCTCTCTCTCAGGTGTATGTATAATTAATGAAGGCAGGTGTGTGAAATATGCAAGCAGGTGAACACATCGATCACGCAGGTGTTTGAATTAATGAAAACAGGTGTGCTGCTGCTGATGATGATGATGATGCTCTCTTTCTCTCTCTCTAACTATCTATCTATTTATCTATCTATCTGTGTCTTTCTTTACTTAACTCTATTTTCCTTTTTCTTATATACATGTCATTCTGTTCTGGTCTTCCATTAAAAAAAAAAGAGAGTAATGAGAAAAAAATGTCTGTCTGTCTGTCTGTCTCTTCTCCTCTCCCTTCCTTTCTTCCCCCTTTTATTCCTTGTCTCCTCTCTTCCTTCCTTTGTTTCCCCTCCCTTTCTCCTTTCTTTCCTTCCTCCCCCTTCGTCTCTCTCCTCTCATTATTTATTTTTTTCTCTATCTTTCTATCTATCTATCTATTTTCCTCTTCCTCTTCCTCTAACCGGTACAGAAAAGGGAGGAGGAGGGGAGGGAGGAAGAGATATAGGAAGGGAGAGCAGGAATGTATTGGTATAGTAAAGGTTCTCTCTCTCTCTCTCTCTCTCTCATGACAAGTTCTCGTAATGGCTTCGCTTCGTGTCCATTCATCAACATCATTTATATTTTAGACCTGATGAAAATGTCGAGTTCTTTTTTATCATTAAGAAAAAAGAAAAAGTGATGGACAGCTGACCGGTAAATGAAAGGGAAAGTTTGTGAGGTGTTGGTATTATCTATCCTTATTTTATTATTATTACTGACAGAGTGACGGGAAATGAGAAAGTTTATGCAAGTTGTTAGTGTTTTCATTATTATTATGGGGTGAAAGTGACAGTAATTAGCGTGATGTATATATGTAGTTAATTGGTTCAGGAGATACAGGTGAGCGTGAATTTGGTAGGTGTCGTCAGGTGTGTGTGGATCGTTAGTTTAATATGCTCCTTTTCACACATGCTAATAGGCTAAGTTATGGAGAGAGAGAGAGAGAGTAGCGTAATGTATACAGGTAGTTAATCGGACGGATGATATAGGTGAGAGTGAATTTGTAAGGTGTCGTCAGGTGAGTGTGGATCGTTAGTTTGATATGTTCCTTTTCACACATGCTAATAGGCTAAGTTATGGAGATATGTAGAGTGGTCTTGTCTACTTTCATGTATAGGTTCTTAAGCTCCAGATGTTCTCCTTTCTCATGCTTAGTAAAATGCGGAGAGGAGGGAGGCAGTAGTTATGTGTTTAGCGGCCTCGTTTTCAAATACTTTCCCTTTTGCAAGCTTAGAGGGCGAAAAAACAAACAAAACGGAGGAGAGTATAATACCAATACCTTGTTTTGTGTGGAGGACTTCAACTCCATATCCTTTCCTCTCGCAAGCTAAAATTAGGCAAAATATACGAATGCAAGCGAATTGGAAATGTGTAGTAGGCTATGTAATTAGGTCCTTAAATTCGCATCCTTTCCCTTTACAAATTTAAAAGCAAGGAAATATACGAGGAGATAAATAACAACATGCGTGGTTATGTGCTTGGGGGACTTTAGTTTAAAATGCTTTCCCTTCATATGCTAAAAAAGACGAAATGATGGAGATTAGCGAAGTAGCAATGCGCAGTTTTATCTTTTGGGACCTCAGTTTAAAGTTTCATTTTCTAAGCTAACAGACACGAAATTTACAAAGATAAGTCAACTGGCAAAGTGTAATTATTTGTATGGGTCCTTAACTTAGAGTCTTCCCCATTAACAAACTAAAAAAGAGATGAAGAAGGAAACAAAGACAAACAAAGTGGCAATAAAATGAAGTCTAGTCTGTAGAGAGAGAGAGAGAGAGAGAGAGAGAGAGAGAGCACCACAAAAGACACAGATGGAAGGAAGTTACACCGTGAAGCTTTGTATATGGGTCCTCAACTTTACCTTTTACGAAGTTTATACACCGTTTCTGAGTGGGCCAAACGTCTGCACACCCTTGTAACGACACTTCACAGGACAGAAAACACCCCACGACTGATCTAACGAGAGAAAACGGAGGGCGGGACACAAGGCGGACGCGAGGAAAAACGGGAAAGGGACGAGAGGCTAAATTTTATGGGGCACTGTTGAAAGGACGGACAGGATGGGGTTGGAAAAGACTGCAAGGGATGGGATAGTAAGTTTTCCGTGTTCGCTGTGGAAAGGGGAAAATTGTTTGCAGGTGTTGGAGTGTTTAAATAGGAGGCAAAATAAAGATAAAATGAAAAGCAGGGAGTTTTGAAATGTACAGTACGTACTTTCTAATGGACAAACGGGATAATGAGAGATTCGTTTGTGTAAATACAGAAAAAAATATATATAATCCTCTGCATTTATTTTAGACGCCGAGTTTCGTTTTAAAATAAGCTTTCGTATTGTTGGAGCTTATGGAACGTTAGAAAAGAAAAAAAAAGCTTGAGGTAAATGGATAAAGGTACAAATATAAATGAATTAACAGATAAATAAACAAAATAGAACGTAAATAACATAATATGAGAAATGGCTGAGGTGTGAAGAGGAAAGAGGAAAGCAAATGGAGAAAATGGAGAAGGGAAGGAGAGAAAAATTAGGAGGAGGAGTTGAAAGATGTTAGCAAAGTTTAAAGTGGAGCAAAAGAGGAGATGGAGGAAGGGGAAGAGGAGGAGGAGGAGGAGGAAGAATAGGCGGTGAAAAGAGGTCGTAGTGTGGAGAAAACGAATTGAGATGAAGGAGGGAGGGGAAGGGTACGAAAGAGAAGGAAGAGGAGGAGGAGGAGAGAGGTGTGTCGGGCGGTCAGCGGGTGGGATGAAGCAAAGGTTTCGTAAATCACATGAACAAAGCCCCGAAGCCTCGAAACTCTGATTGCACGTACCTGGAAAGAGATAATAAACCTAATTGGTCACTTTTCACACATTTCGACGATCGCCAACTGTTATTTTCACGCAAACACAAACGCCGAAAAAGCTTAAGGTAGATAGACAGATAGATAGATAAACAGGCAGAATGATAGATAGATAGATACATAGATAAAAATTTACCCTTAGTTGTATAGATTTAAAACAGAAGGGAAAGGATAAATAAGGATAAGAAAAAAAAATGATAGTCTATTGTCGAAATGTTGGAATTGTGTGAAGCTTTAGATAGATAGATACAGAAACAGATACAGTAGATAGATATATAGATAGAGGCAGACAGACAGACAGATAAATCGTAGTTACTCTTATAAATTTTTCAGATGGTAAGGGCAACGGGAAATAAATATATGGAAAACATGTGCGAGGCTATTGTTTAAATGTTGGAAATGTGTGAAGCATTAGATAAATAGACAGATAGATAGACACACAGTTAAATAGATTGTCACCTTTTGCTATATGATTCTCAGATGAAAAGGAGAAGATAAACGAGAACAGACATAAAGAAAACAAATGCTTGGCTATTGTCGAAATGATGTTATTAGGTTACATTATGCGTATTGCTGGTCCCTATTATTTAAGACCCTCGTTACCTCTTGCCACGAGGCATTTGGGTGATTAAGCAGATTGTAATGAGTGATATTAGTAAGGTTATGGGGCTGTGATGTCTGAATACATGGTGGCATTTGAAGGGAAGGGGAAATATATATGAAGGTGTGTGTGTGTGTGTGTGTGTGTGTGTGTGTGTGTGTGTGTGTGTGATATCTTCTTTGTTTTCCTCTTTCATTCATGTATTCTCTTTTTTATCCATCTTCCTCATCATCTTTCTTTGTTTTTCTCCCTATTCTCTTTTTCAATTCACAAAGGATCTTATTATGTCTTTCTTCTTCATTCTTTTTCTGTTTCTTTCCTCTTATTAGCGTTGTTATTATTGTCATTAGTATTACAACTCCATCTTAGCTAATAATCCGCTAAGTATATATTAATAACAGCAACGGAGTAAGGTAATTATTTCGACTCAGCTACGCGAGGGGAATAAGTGGATATATACATTAAGAAAGCTACATTGATAGAGTGACAGTAATTTCTTTTATAATGTTAATGGTGACAGAATTTGAGCCTAAACGAATTACCCTCAAGATAACGCCTAACTTTCAGGGATGGTCTACGATGTTATAATAAAAAAAAAGAATAATTCAGAGCGAAAAAACTAAACTTTCCATGATAATTAATAGCCATTGTTCGGCCTTTGTCAGACTAAAATAAAAGAACTAAAACTGAAATAAAAAAAACTATGAAAGAAGAGAGAAAAACTATTATAAAAGAAGAAGTGTATTACAAGCATGGCAATAATAACTCTTCTCTACATTCAGTTTAGCTTGAGAGAACAATATATAGTAATATGAAATTCTGGAGTGTCAAAGTCATCTATATAAAACAATCCCTTTATTTTATGTGCAGACTAACTTTGTCGACCTCAAAGGAATATTATTAACAACCTAAGACACAAATGAAGCCTTCGAATTTTTGGCTACACTCATACGTAAAACAATCCATTATTTTTTGTAGCTATTAAAGGCACACACACAAAAACATAATGAAAAATAATAAAAATAGTCCATCAAGGAAGAAAGAAAGAAGGTATTTGGCCCATCTCTAAATGTCCCCCTTAATGAAAAAAAGAGGTATTTGGCCTAATAACATACGAATAAATAATAACAGCCACATTCCTGCTATTATTTCCCTCCAGTCATCGCTCTGCTTCAGATAATCGATATGCAAGGAAAAGTCTCGGAATATTACGGTCATAAATCAGACATTCTTTAATTTCGTGAAGGCAAACGCTTAAAACTTGGCCAATCAGCCGCCTGAGAAGGATTTAATTACAGAAAAAAGGCTTGCATTAGGCGTTTTTTGAAAGTTTTCTTCTGTAAAATGTCACTTGACTTTTTGATGCGTAGGAAATAGTTTGCATGTTCAGATATTTTTTTAAGGTACTGATGTTAGTCATTTTGAAATAATAGAAGAGCAACATAACTTTTAAAACCTTATGTAATTGCTAAGAGTATAAGTGATTGATGAAGAATAAGTAGGAAAAAAAGAAGTGAAAGGATATTTGACTTTTGAATCTAAAAAAAATGATAAAACTTTACTTAATAGACGAAAAGTATAACAGATTGGTAAATAATAAGTAGGATAAAAATGGAATGAATGGAAATTTGAATTATGAACTAAAAATAAATTGTTCAAACATTGCATAATCGATAAAAAAAAGTGTTATAGATTAATGGAGAATACGAAAAAATATAAATCATGGAAACTTTGACTTCTGAGCCTAAAAAATGACTTAATCGATAAAAAAGTAGGACTGATGAAAATAGAGTAGAAAAAAAAGAATCATGGGAAATTTAACTTCTAAACCTGAAGTACATCATTCTTTATACTTGCAGGTTATTATCAGATGTTATATAAAAAAAAACCAAGACGAATGAAGAGATATTAAACTCTGATTGTCCATGAACTTTGTCGCGTTGTAAAAGAGAATGGTTAAAAAAAATATGAAAATTATATATGGACCATTTTGTGACGTGGGACGAGAGTTTATTGCTATGATTATGAGAGAGAGAGAGAGAGAGAGAGAGAGAGAGAGAGAGAGAGAGAGAGAGAGAGAGAGAGAGAGAGAGAGAGAGAGAGAGAGAGAGAGAGAGAGAGAGAGAGACGAAAATCAGAATAAAGAAAGAGATAGAAGCGAGGGAGACATGCAATAGACAAGATAGGAAGAAGAAACAAAATACAAAGGAAGAGAGAGAGAGAGAGAGAGAGAGAGAGAGAGAGAGAGAGAGAGAGAGAGAGAGAGAGAGAGAGAGAGAGAGAGAGAGAGAGAGAGAGAGAGAGAGAGAGAGAGAGAGAGAGAGAGAGAGAGAGAGAGAGAGAGAGAGAGAGAGAGAGAGAGAGAGAGAGAGAGAGAGAGAGAGAGAGAGAGAGAGAGAGAGAGAGAGTCATTGTGCCAAGGAACTCGCTCTTCCCCTCTCCAAGATATTCAACCACTGCCTACATACCTCCACCTGGCCGCAGACTTGGAAGACTAGCCATGTTGTTCCGGTGCACAAGAAGAACGACCGAACGGACGTGAGAAACTACAGGCCGGTGTCCCTCCTATCAGCAGTGGCAAAAGTGTTGGAGGGAATAGTGGCTGAGCGGATCACCAGACACCTGGATAGGCACTATCTGTTGAGTGCCAGGCAGTTTGGCTTCAGGAAAAACCGGTCAGCAGCCGATCTCCACCTACTACTATCCAACGAATGGAGTTCACAGCTGGACCAAGGAAGAGCCACTGCTGCTCTGGCACTAGACATTGAGGGCTCATTTGACCGAGTGTGGCACACCGCCCTATTAGAAAAAAATGAGAGCAGCCGGATTGGAGGGAAAGCTTCTGTTCCTGATAAAAAATTACTTAGAGGAACACCACCTCCAAGTGGTCCTGAATGGGCACAAGTCCTCCCCACAACGGATCCACGCCGGCGTGCCACAAGGCAGTGTCATCGGGCCACTACTATGGAACATGTACATAAATGACCTCCTCCATCTTGTTCCTAGTGCCAAAGCGTTCGCCGATGACATCACTGTGACTCACAAAATAGAGCCAGGAGGAGAGGACCAGGCAGCACGCCAACTAAGGGCCACACTCCGGCGAATTGCAGATTGGGAGAATAAGTGGCAAGTGAAGTTTGCCCCAGCTAAAACTCAGCTGCTGGTAGAGGCCAGGACACCTGTGGATCTCCAGCTTGAATTCGAGGGACTCAAGCTGACGCCACGTGAGGGAGTGGAGGTGCTGGGCCTCACACTCCAGGCTGACCTTCCGCACGCACATCCAGCAGCTGGCAAGGGCAGCCTCACGAAAGCTGACGTCCCTACGCAGAATCTCCTGGCTGATGGACAGTCGAGGGCGCGAGGTCTTATACAAGGCACAGATCCGATCCTTCCTTGAGTATTCGTGCCTTACGATGGGGGGAGCTGCCAGTACCCATCTCGCGTTCCTCGACAAGGTCCAGGAGAGGGCGTGGAGGATCATCACGGATCGACAACCGGAGCACCTACCGAGCCTGCAGACTCTCCAACACCGGCGAGACGTGGCCGGCCTCACCACTCTGTACAAAATACAGCAGGAGAAAGTGGAACACCTGAGGACGCTGCACCAGCCGGAGCGGGAAGTGACAGCCAACACCCGGTCAGTGGAAGCGGCTCCCACGGCTCTGGTGATACAGCGATAACGGACGACTCACTACCAGAGGCAGTTCATAAACACTTACGTGCAGATATGGAACCGTCTCCTTGCGTCCGGTCAGCTGCCTCAGCAGTTCACACACCGGCAACAATATAAACTGTTTGTGAACCAGTGGCTGAACAATTTGTGAACAGGTTAGGCTTTCAGATAGGGGATATCGACTCTGTTCCCTTTAGCCTAGAAATTAGTGCCGCCATATAATGTAATGTTATAGGTACTAGGCCCTGATGTAACTAAGTGTCTGTGTAAATAAAAAAAATAAAAAGCCCGCCAAACAGACAGAGGCAGACTTGAAAACCTTACAGAGAATAACAGAAATGTAGACTATACCACTTTTTTTTTTACATCTTGTCTTAAGTAACCAGATAATGAATCCAATTAACTCAGGAGTTCTTGCTGATAAGATTAGGAGAATATTAATTGGTATTTGATATGTTAGAGATGAGAGAGTTACAATAGCCTACTGTATTAACTTTGTACTTTTTATCTCATTTTTTCAATATACTAATTTCATCTTGCCTTAAATTCGCCTTTGATATTTTCATCCTCTTGTTTTAGTTGCAATTTTTAGCTCAATTTTTATATATATTTAGTTTTGCTTCCCTTGAATTGCTTTTGGGTGCTTTAATTTTCCTATTTTGCTGCACTTTTTACCTTAATTTCTTTCTACATTAGTTTTGTTTCCCTTCAATTGCTTTTCATTTTTTCATCCCTCTATTTTGGTTCCATTTCTTACCATTATTTCTCTATATTTTATTCTGTTTCCTTTAGATTTATTTTACGAGTTATCTTTCTCCCGTTTTAGTTGAACTTTTTACCTTAATTTCTCAGTATAATTAATTTTCTCTCCCTTGAATTTTTCGGTGCTTCTTTTTCACCTGCTTTTTACGTTCTGAAACTCCATCATTCCTACGATAATTGAGCGAGGATTTTATTAGCTTTTTGATCTATGCTGCACTTTTTATCACTCTTCCTTGGATTTCGTTTTGTTCATGGGAATTTTATTTTTTTATTTTTTTACAACAGACAGCTCAAGGGCACACAAAAAAAGTAAACTATAATTAAAAAAAAGCCCGCTACTCGCTGCTCCCAAAAAGAATCCAAAGAGGTGGCCGAAAGAGAGGTCAAATTATTTTTCAAGTTTTTTCGTTTCTGCTTCATTTGATTGAATTCTGTCTCTTCACTACAGGAGAGAACAAATGATTTTTATTCAAATAGCGTACTTTATCATTTTTTTCATTTTTTTCCTAGTTTCATATTTTTTTCCCTTGTGCTGTTTTAATTTCCAGGTATTTTCGATTGGTTCTCTCTTTTCACTGACCAAAAAAAAAATCATTTGTACAGAGTGAAAACACCATGAAATAGATTGGCCTATTTCATCTTTTTCTCCTTACTGTTTAATCATATTCATTCTATTTCATCTCTTACTTCTTATTCCTCATCCATCGTCATTGTTATATTTCCTTCCTCTCACATTTGCTCTCCGTACTCTTTATCTTTCTCCTCTTCCTTGCTTCTTTTGTTCGTTTGTTTTATTGCCTATTCATACTGTCCTGAATTTACCTCTTCCTATGTTTTAAATGCATCCAGATTTGCTCCCTTCAATTTCCCTTGCCAAGCTTAATATTTCACTAGTTTCACCTTGAGACAAAAACACAAAGAAACATTCAACCTACCGCCTTAAAAGTACATCCAGATTATCATTCATATTTTGTTCCCTTCAGTTATCCTTTTCCAAGCTTAACTTCCACTTACTTCACCTTATAAGACGCACAGAACGAGCGAGCGATGTAACTTATATATACAAAAAAAGTTATCACAATTTTTCAACTTTCGACTTCAATTTCGCCAGGAAGGGCAAAGGAAGATTCGGTAATAGCTATCGTCACCTCGCTTTCTTTCCGCCACTTCATTTCTTTATGATTTAGTGCGCAATGGAGGGAGTTTATTGGCAATTCAGTGAGAGAGAGAGAGAGAGAGAGAGAGAGAGAGAGAGAGAGAGAGAGAGAGCGTAAATCAAGCAGACAGAGAAAAATATGAGAGCACACACAAAGTTTTTAACAAGATACGTGAGGGAGGAATGAGACGGGACATTTTCAACTCTCATGGACACTCGTTTGTAATCTTCTTGTTGGACTTTAAACATTATTTCGATACATATTTACGCTGTTCCTGGTGATTCATATTAATTCTATCGGGTATTTAGTTTATTTTCCTTTGTTTTATTAATTGCGTTGTTTTTTATTTACATTATTTTATACAGCTTTACAATTTTACTTATTCTGTCAAGTTTGCGAGCCAATTTTTTTTCGTATTAAATATAACATTGCTTTATTTTACCTCTACGCAATTTATCAGCCAATATTGAATAAATTTTTGCGTTTTTCTCTTTTAAAGTTATTGGTATGTTTTTCGTGATCATATGAAAGCTTTGTCTATATTATTTTTATCTTTATTAATAAGTGCTATTCATATATTTTCATCTGTGACATATATAATTTTGGGTTAACGTTTACCATAATAAATTCTTGGTAGAGCTGATTCAAGACTTTGTAATTTGCAGTCTGTTTTCAATATTATTTTTTTTTTTCGATAGTAAGATCATAATGAAACAAATTACCAGTCTGAATAGCCTCATAATAAGATTTCTCGTAATAACAATGTTTTTTTTTTTTATAATACACAACCATAATTTTACAGTAGGCTATATTTCGACATAACTTCGCATCTAATACGCTTTCCTACTTTACTGAGCTTATATAAATTACACTCTTCTTGCACTTAGTAATAAAACATTCACAACGACCAATATTTTCCCTTTTTTTTCCTGCCTTGCCCTCTTCCGTGTAAGCTAATTCATAATATTTATTACGAAATTCGCGTTATATTATGTCGCAGGAGAGAGAGAGAGAGAGCCGTCGAGTCGGTCAGGCGCGGTACGAAACGGACCTCATTCTACATTAACGTGGTATGAGGTGGACCATGGGCACCACACCTCCCAAATGTTCATACATGTCCAATATGTAGACAATGTTGCAATGACTTGCAGTAAATTAAGTTTATCTTTTAATGAGCACAGCATTGTTTTCCTGATCCACTCTTATGTAAAATATGAGTAAGGCTAATGAGTAGTAAGTCTTAACGGCTGTCTTTGTGTTGCATTAAATACTTATAATTATATGACTATGCCTGTAGCTTTTATTATATGCATGTGAAGAATTGCAATTCATTATTTAGGATTGCACTTTTATTTCTAAGCAAGTGTCCCCTTCAGTGCGCTGTGAGGGAGAACGTGGCAGCACAGACCCGGTTAAATGGACTTTCTCCTCGCTCTAACCCAAGAAATCTTGCTCTTCTCTTCTACTGCGACAACAACAACAGGTACTACTACTACTACTACTACTACTACTACTACTATTACAACAGCGGATAATATTCACGAAAGCGTAGCCTCGAAATAAAACGGAATAAAAGACGAAACCCAAAAGGATGTTAAGAAATTTGCACAGCGTAAGAAAGTTATAACGAAACGAGAAGAGAAGATGAAGTTTGTGATTTAATATATTTTTTTCTTCGTTGTCTGGGAATGTTAAAGAGGAGGAGGATGAGGAAGAGGAGGAGGAGGAGGAAGACATTGATGAAGAACAAGATGGAGTACTGAATAATAAATGTAATAAAACAGGAAAGGAAGATGAGAAGGAAGAAGAGGAGGAGAAGGAGGAGGAAAAGGAGAAGGAGGTGATTAAGAAAGAAGAGGTTGACAGGCGAAATGAGAAGTGAAGGAGGAAGAGGAGAAATTGGAGGAGATACGAAGAAAAAAAGAAAGTGAGGTAGAAGGAGGAAGATGAGGAAGAACAAGAAGAGATAAAATGAGAATATAAGGGAAGAGATAGGAAGTATGATAGGCTATGGAAGTGACGATATTTAACAAGAAACAGAAGACAAGAAAAATGAAATACACGGAATTTAGGAAGAATAAAGAGATAGAAGGAAGTTATGACATAGACGCAAGAGGAAGGATCAGACAATAGGAAGGAAGGAAGAGGAATGATAACAAAAAAGATGAAAAAAAAGTATAAGGGAAAGGAAAATATCAAATAAACGAATGAGGAAGAAGAGACAGACACTAGGAAGGAAGAAAGAGGAGTGAATAAAACGAGACTTAAAGGAAAAACAAACAAACAAGGAAAGGAAGGAAAAGTTAAAATTGGCGAAACAGGAAGAAGAAACAGACAACAGGGAGGAAAGGAGAGGAGAGGAAAGGAGAACAAAGACGAAAAAAAAAAAAGAATGAACGAGGAACAAGGAGGGTGATAATAATTGGTGTTTAGAGGCTAGGAAATTATGTAATAGCAAATGAGAATAGGCTAACAGTGACGTAATCCTGATACAAACTTTCAAATAAATCTAATTAAGGCTTTCAAGGCTTATACAATTAATTCACAAAGGATAATGAAGCCTACGTTGGTTATTCACTGACAACGAAACGGTATTAGACTACACAGGGAACGATCCGAACGAGACTGAACGAGCAATTATTATTTTTTTTTAAAGTTCTCCATCCGCGGGCATGGTTTCTATGGCAACGCTCACAAGGTACCAACCCTACGGAACTATAAACTTCATCTAAAAACGTAAATGATAATAACTATAAAAAAATTACGTACGTATAACTGTTTTTAGTGTTATTAGTATTGAAGTCTACGTAAATATAGTGCTAGCGTTTGTTTAGTTTGTTAAGTTACACGCGGTATAAATACGATGATCCGTTTTGTTATGTTGGTATTTTTACTGCCTGCACATACCAACTATACCGATCTATGATCTTTCTCTACAAACGTAAATAACAGTAATAATATAAATAATGGATATGTATAGTAATTTTTAACGTTTATCATTATGAAACATCTACGTAAATATAGTGCACATGTTCATTTAGTTAGTAGAATTAAACATAGAAAAAGTAGAAGACAGTTTTGTGATGTTGGTGTTTTTCATATGGCTGTACACCTTTTAAATACCTGCAAATTAATAACAATCTTAGGCTAAAACTTCACAACACACGCATATCTGGATTACGCAACATCATATTAAAATACCTTAATTTATCCTACGTCCGTTTAAACCTCTTGAAGCGTCTAAATACGAGCAGAGAGGTGAAAATAAGGGAATTTGGATATTACAAAGGTGCCAGTTCACGTATTTCAAGTTTGCACGTGGACAGAACGAATCGAGCCACGTATCGAGAAAGGTGTGTTTGTGTGTTTTTGTGGTAAAAGACAAAGGCAAGAGTAAGGAAGAGAAAGAAAGAATAGCCAAGAACAAGAGTAAAGGAGAGAAAGACAGAAGAGAAAAGAAGAAAATAATGTGAAAATAATACCTTGTGAAGTGACTCCCGTTTTCTTTTGGTGAGTAACTATGGTATTTTGTTTAATTAGTGTTGTATTGCCTGTTTCGTGTTGTTATCATTATTTTTTTAGAGAGATATGTTTGTGTATCTTGTTTTAGTGTTTATTTTGTGGTTTGGTATGTTCTAAAATGGGGTTCAGTGATAATCATATATTGGAATGTGTGTGTGTGTGTGTGTGTGTGTGTGTGTGTGTGTACTGAAGGTGGTTAAGTCATCAGCTCGTTGGGTATTTATTATGCTTAGGTCTATTTTATTGTTTTTGCTGCTGTTGGTGTGTGACTTGGGTAAGGGGAATGAACTAGTTTTTCTTTGATATGCATAATTGATGGCTTGCCGTTAATACAGTTAGCGGAATATTAATGTTGGTATGATAGCCTATTCATATTATTGTTCAGTTTATTATATTTATCTTTCCGTTGGTGTAAGACGTAATGTTAGAGAAAGAAAACTATGCTATTAACACGAAGGCATTTAAAGACAACCATTTAACATTAAAAAAGCAAAGTTAACCTGACGTAACCTAACCTAACATGAAATACCTCAGGAAACTTAACCTTTTTTACTGAACTATATAAAAATAATAAATACGTACAGCTCAGTCAAAGGCATCTATTTATCATTAATTGTTATTCTGTAATAGAGCGTACCGTTGCATTTTATCTTATTGTGTTAATGAAGAATACATGTTGTTTAGTTTCACCTTAAAGAAAAAAGGAAAACCCACAATGATTTTAAAGTACGTGGTTAATCTCTCTCTCTCTCTCTCTCTCTCTCTCTCTCTCTCTCTCTCTCTCTCTCTCTCTCTCTCTCTCTGTTGTAACCTGTAAACTCTCTCTCTCCCTATTGTAACCTGTAATCTCCCTATTGTAACCTGTAATCTCTCTCTCTCCCTATTGTTACCTGTAAACTCTCTCTCTCTCTCTGTGGCCACAAAGTCAGGAGATGAAAGAAAGAAAACGTTTGTATCCACACAGAGACTGAGACAAACACGTCGTTCTGAAGTACTAATCAAGGAAGGAAAACAAGAACAACCCAATAGTGTGTTTTTGGCTTGTGTTTCCCGAGTCCCGATCACAAGGGATCTCGCAGCACTGGCAATACTGTTTTTCCTTGGCCTTGTAATGCGAATAAACTGCCTCTGAACGTTGTGTGTTTCTGGTAGTGTTGATTTATGTGTATTTGGCAAGTCAAAGTACAGGGTTCCATTGGTCCGTTTAATTTTAGATATCGAATTCGTAATGAGATATAAATTTTAGATCAGAATTCTCAGATGCTTCCGGGCCTCATAACTATTTCCACAGGCCATCATGTAAATATAAATGCTGTCTGAGAAATAAGATTGATTTAACTTTCTTCTGAACTCTCGAATATATTTAGCATTGATACAACTAGTGGACACATGTTACGATATTAAAAGACCCGTATTCGCAGGCACTTTCGGCTCTCACAACTATTTTCAAAGGCCACAAAGGTGATTAGTCGGGTTCTCATGAGTGATTTATTACATTCATGGTGCAGAAGCCTTGTTAAACTATCACTAGACTCATTAAACTACCCATGGAAATAACCACCACAACCTCTACGAAAGTCTTAATATATGTGGGTGTGTAAGCTCTGAAATGTGTGATAATAGGCTATTGTTACTTGCTTTTTCAGTTCTTGTATTAAAACTGATGACAATAAGTGAAAATGGAGATGTTTCAGTCTATTAAATTTTGTAATCGTGTTGGTGGTTCGTCTTGGCTATCATTAAAAAGAAAAAGGCTATTGTTACTTGCTTTTTTGGAGCTCTTGTATTAAAAATGATTAGTAAGTAAAAATGGATACTCTATAGCCTATTAAATTTTGTAATCGTGTTGGGGGTACGCCTTGGCTATCACTAAAAAAAAATAGGCTTGGTATTTCTTCATTAATTCTCTTTACTCTCATTTCTCTTGGCCTTCGCTTATCAACACTTAAAAAATCAATACCATTCAATCAAGTTCCTCCACTCAGAGCACACAGACCTCCTCATAACAGCCTTTCATTCTCAAGCCTTTTCTCTCTCCCTTTTCCTTGGCAAAATTGGTATCCTAAAAATCTTACTTCTGAGCAATAGCCTACTGGACTCGTCTTAATTTGGGCGGGAGGTTTAAATAGCATTCGATATGAAGAGAAATTGAAAGATCATTGCAGAGTCTTATTGGTTTTCTTTGCTTATTGTTCCAGAGAGAGAGAGAGAGAGAGAGAGAGAGAGAGAGAGAGAGAGAGAGAGAGAGAGAGAGAGAGAGAGAGAGAGCAATGTGGCGTTAGAATCTATGGACCTAATGGGCTTTTTGGTGCATAGTTCTCTTGCTCCATTCTCTCTCTCTCTCTCTGTGTGTGTGTGTGTGTGTGTGTGTGTGTGTGTGTGTGTGTGTGTGTGTACGAATTTATTAAAGTTTCCCAAGAAGTCGAATCAATGTAATTCTTCCTTTTTTCTCTAACATCCTTCCAATTCCATATTTCGTCCCTTGTTCAATTTTTTTATTTTCCCTTTTTCTCTTATTTTCTTCTTCTACCGTTATCATGATCCTCTTTAATCCTTTCCCTCTTTATTTTATTATTTCTTTTCGCGTTCCTTATGCTGGATTTTCTGTGTGGGAGGGTGGAAGTCTCTCTCTCTCTCTCTCTCTCTCTCTCTCTCTCTCTCTCTCTTTTGTAACTTTCTCATTCACCCTCTCTTCCCTGTTCCTCACACTCCATTTATTCCGTTATTTGTGTCGCTATTCTCTCTCTCTCTCTCTCTCTCTCTCTCTCTCTCTCTCTCTCTCTCTCAGTACACAACACGTTATTTATTTTATCAAACTAATTCAACTCTCTTATCATATATCTTCGTCGTCTTAAACTTAGAGAGAGAGAGAGAGAGAGAGAGAGAGAGAGAGAGAGAGAGAGAGAGAGAGAGGACGGCAAACACTTCAGGTAACAGCTATGGTATCGGACACACACACACACACACACACACACACTACACACTCTCTCTCTCTCTCTCTCTCTCTCTCTCTCTCTCTCTCTCTCCGACGCAGATAAAATGAAATGGAACAGAGACAAATGAAGAAAATGAGAGAAAGAAAGAATGAATGAAAGAGAGAAGAGGATGAAAAGAAATATGCAGATAATAAAAGAAAAGAATAAAATGCTTATAATATTAAAAAAAAAAGAAACTCGTCTCACATAAACTGACTTTAGAATTAATGAAACGGAATGAAACTTAAGGAAACATAATGGGAAACTTTTTAAAATAACTCCCACGTGTTCTTTTGATTATTAGAGAGAGAGAGAGAGAGAGAGAGAGAGAGAGAGAGAGAGAGAGAGAGAGAGAGAGAGAGAGCAATCAGATCACAAGACATACCAAGAAACTCATAATTTCAAATATCAGAGCACCTTACGTTCTCTCTCTCTCTCTCTCTCTCTCTCTCTCATCTACTACTTACCCATCCATGTGCTGTTGGTGATAATCTGAAGAATTCTTGCTGGGTCCATGACGAGAGAGAGAGAGAGAGAGAGAGAGAGAGAGAGAGAGAGAGAGAGAGAGAGAGAGAGAGAGAGAGAGAGAGAGAGAGAGAGAGAGGCTACTGGATGGGTTAAAGAAGTGGTGTCAGAAAGGAAGAGAGAGGGAAAAAATGATATGTTAAATTTGATGGTATAAGGAAGGGATGCTTTGGTTGGGGGTCGTGTAAGAGGAGGTATAGAAGAGGTAAGGAAAGGTTGAGGGATGGAGGAGTAAGATAAGATTGTCTTAGCCTCTCTCCCTCTTACTTTAGTGAAGATAAATAAATAAATATGATTGAGGAAAGGGTGCAAGATTATGGTTAGGTTAGGTTGAGATTTGGTTTGATGGGGTTAGGTTAGGTTAATTTAGGTGAGGTTAAGTTCGGTTATGTTAAGGTTAGGATAAGTTAAGGTTAGGTTAGGTTTGGTTAGGTTAGATTAGGTTGAGGTAAGGTTTGGTAAGGCTAGTTTTTAAGTGAGATTTATGTTATGTTAGGTTGGGATTGTTAGGTTAGGTTCAGATTAAGTTAGGTTTAGTTAATATTAGGTAAGGTTAAGTAGAATTTAGATTAGGTTAGGTTGATATTAGTTTAAGTTAGATTAGGTTAAGAGAGTAATAGAAAGCTTAAAAAATGTATTGGTTGTAAGAGAACAGAAAAGGTAAGGTTAAGTAGAATTTAGATTAGGTTAGGTTGATATTAGTATAAGTTAGATTAGGTTAAGAGTAAAAGCTTCAGAAAAATATAGGTTGTAAGAGAACAGAAAAAGTGGGAAAGAAACAAAGTCCTTCAGGAATGCTTCAACTTGTCACTCCTTTATCTTCGGACACACACAAGAAGGTCCTTTGAGTTATCCTTGGGTATCCTGGAGTATCCTTTGGCTCGAGTCCTTCATTCACTGTCACCTGTCTCTTATTAAGTTGGTTTTAAAGTTAATTTGATGCAGGTTTATAATTTTTTCACTTGTGTGTCATTTTTTTTGTAGTTTTTTGTAGTTTTGGTTTGAGTTTTATTTTGTTTGTCTTTGGTGTTACCTGTTTCCACGTTAATTAGTTTTCCTCACAGGTGGTGCGGTACGGATTAACTTGTTTTTGGTACATATTTAGTTAATTACGGATTTGAACTGTCACTTGGTTTTCCTTGTAATTATCTTTTTTTCAGTATTTTCTTTTCATTTTTTTAATTATGCCAAACTACTTTTATTTTTTTTCTCTTCTTTCGGTCACTTGTTTTGGGTAGGAATTGTTGCTGTTGGTTGTAATTTGTTTCTTTTTGTTTTTTCTTTTTTGTTTGTTTTGTCTTTTCTGTTACTTGTTTTACTTATCAGCTGTTGCTCCTCCGGTTAATTCTCCTTTTTTTAGTTATATTTTTGTTGTTATTTGTTTTTCTCGTTTCTGTCACTTGTCTTTCGTATAAACTCTCGCTTCTCAGTTCAATTATATCTTTAGATTCTTATTTTTTTTCAAGTCATGTTTTTTTATGTATTTTTTTTGTCACATCTCGCTTATCAACTTTTGCTTTTCCGTTTATTTTTTTCAGATTACTTTCATCCAAGTATTTATTTTCTGCCACTACGTTTTTTCCCGGTTTCTAGATTACTTTTCACATTTTTCATTTCCTCTAAGTTTATTTTTAGTATCACCTGTCCTTACCTTAATTGATTTCCACCACAGCTAGGTACGGATTAGCATCAGTTTATAGACATTTTTATTCTCACCTCTCAGTCCCTGTTGCTGTGTTTTTTTCTTGTATGTATAACTGGTAATGTTTAGTGGAAATGTGTTGGCCTGACTTCTCTGTTTTAATTACTTTGTATGTTTCCAATCTCCTATTTTTTTTTCTCCCTCTGTCCCTAAGCTCTCGTACTCTCCCCTTTCATCTCTCAGCAATCCACTTTTTTACCCCTTTTTTCACCTGCAATTAAAGCCCAGTCAAAGTAACACACACACACACACACACACACACACGCACACACACACACTCACACACGCACACACACACACACACACACATCTACACACACACCTACACACACATCAAAACCATCAACACCTGCCATCTCCTCCGCATCTTCCTTCGCCTCCTCATTCAACTATACCTCCTCCTCCTCCTCCTCCTCCTCCTCCTCCTCCTCCTCCTCCTCCTCTTCTCCTCTTTCACATGATCACCCTCGTCTTCTCCATCTGCCTTTCGTGATACATCATTTCGCTCTTCCTCCTCCTCCTCCTCCTCCTCCACCTGTGTTGTTGATACCCCTACCTGGATGCAAGCTCCCGTAATGATCTCACAGGTGTTAAGAACTAAAGAGCATTGGACTCCTTTGGCGCTGCTGGAAACGATTCTTGTGGGTCTTACCTTGTGTGTGTGTGTGAGAGAGAGAGAGAGAGAGAGAGAGAGAGAGAGAGAGAGAGAGAGAGAGAGAGAGAGAGAGAGAGAGAGAGAGAGAGAGAGAGATGCTGATGATGATGATAATGATGAATTTAGAAGAAAAGTGTGATAGAAAATAAGTCGTGGATGGTATTGAGGCGCTTAAGTGGTCTGTGTACGTGTGTGTGTGTGTGTGTGTGTGTGTGTGTGTGTGTGTGTGTGTGTGCTCTGGAATGGTTGATGTAGCAAAATACAATCCGACACGTATTGCGAAAATGGAAGACGGGGGGTAAAGGATAAAGAATGGGAAAATGTGACAGGAAAAGTGTAATATCTTGAAGGGGGAGATGATGAAATACAAAAAGCAACCTCTCGCGTGTTGAAATTGGTGGAGAGAGTAACCTTGAGGTGGATATTGTTGGGTGATATGGGGACAGCAGTGAATGAGAACGAGGGAAAAGCAGATGAAAAAACTTATTACTATGCATGAGAATACGTGTGTGTGTGTGTGTGTGTGTGTGTGTGTGTGTGTAGTAGGGAGGGAATCTTGCATATGGGAATTGAAAAACTCTATTCACTGACAAGAACCGGATGAAAACGAATGAAAAGGAGAAAAAAATGAAAGGAAGAGGAAGAGAAAAGGAGAGGAAGAGACAAATGAAAGGAGCCAAAAAAAAAAATGTTTATGTTGAAGAGAGAATGCTACACCTTTAAAATGAACCTTTCTACATATAAAAGGAAAGAGAGGGTAAGAAATAAGAATGAAAAAGAGGATTAAAAAATGATGTTGTTTTTGTGGAGGAGAAAGAGAATATTACACCTACGAAATTAAACTGTCTGTACATGAAAAAGGAAAGAGAGAATGAGAAATAAGAATGAAAAAGAGGATTAAAAAATGATGTTGTTTTTGTGGAGGAGAAAGAGAATATTACACCTACGAAATTAAACTGTCTATACATGGAAAAGGATAGAGAGGAAAAGAGTTGAGAATGAAAAAAGAGAGAAAAAAATGGAGAGAATAAGAAATAAGAATGAAAAAGAGAGAAAAAAATGATGTTGTTTATGGGGAAGTGGAAGAGAATGTTACACGTGTGAATCGAAACTGTGGATACGTGGAAGAGGAAATATGATCAGAAGTAAAAATATAAAAAAAGAAAAAAAATATAGCGTTGTTAATGTCAAAGCGAATTTTACACTTATGAATTGAAAAATGTCGATACGTGGAAGAGGAAATATGATAAGAAGTAAAAATGAAAAGAAGAAAAAAGTATGGTGTTGTTTATGTCAAAGCGAATGTTACACTTATGAATTGAAAAATGTCGATACGTGGTACACTTTTTCTTTTCTTTTTATTCTTTTTCATTCCCGTTCCAATCCTGTTTTCTGTGTGTGATATAACCTCTATTATTCCTCTTTTGACTCCCACGTCTTATCCTTTCCCTTTTTCAATGTCTAGACCGTTTAAATATATGATACGTATTGATAGAGGATACATATCGAATATAATACATGAGAATCTTAGGAGAAAACATATAGATGGGAAAAGGATTGACTACCACATTAAAACCATTTGAATATATTGAAAACTGTGAATTTGGACGAATATATATGAGAAAACTCGCGGATTTTACATAAGGTCGAGCTAACCTAATTTTCATATTCCATAAAAAAGAAAGAAATATCCGTAAAAATTGAGTGGTTGAACTTGTAACTGATTTTCCTCACACGATCATAGATAATAAGGGAGAAAAAAGAATGTGGGGACGGATTTTACACACACACACACACACACACACACACACACACACACACACATGATCAAGAGGAAAAGAAAATCACATTCCACAAAGAGAGAGAAGCAAACTTAAAAAAAAAAAAACTGTGTGGTTGAACTGGTAATATTTTTTTTACTTTAGACAATCAATGATATCAAGGTAAAAATGGGAACGTGGACGAAAGAAAAAGAAAAAAGCGCACGAATGGGATTTGCAATAAGTGATGAGTTTGAGACTACGTGGAAACCGATAGAAAGAAAGACGAGGGAAGAATATGAGGAGGAGGAAGGGAATGTGAAAAGAGAGAAAAAAGGAGCGGCTGGGATAGTGATGTGTGTGTGTGTGTGTGTGAGAGAGAGAGAGAGAGAGAGAGAGAGAGAGAGAGAGAGAGAGAGAGAGAGAGAGAGAGATTAAGTTTAGGAAAATGTATATAAAGCTTGTCTGAAATCTTTCTATTTAATTTTTCGTAATAGTTTTGTCTTACATTGCACGGTATTTTCTACTCCTCAGCGATTGTTCTACTACTACTACTACTACTACTACTACTACTACTACTACTACTACTACTACTACTACTAGACTACCACTACTAATATATTCCTTACTCATATTTTCTCATTCACGTTTCATCTTGCGTATGTAATTTCAGCAGCACATTTATTTTATCAACACTCTCTATTTAATTTATATCTGCATTCCACTCATAATTTCATTCCTGCCTAATTAACGTGCTTGAGTGAGTGTTAGTGGCGGACTTGCTCGCTAGGCCGACAAAAGTAAGCTACAACCAGTGAAGAGAAAAGCGGCTTAACTCAACCCCGGATACATGTTGGCCGATGTTAATTGGTGGCAGCGAAGGATTGCATTTACGTACATTGGTGGCAGCGGTGGGATAGCAGTGATTGGTGAGGGTGGTGGTGGTGGTGGTGGTTGAGGATAAGGGTTTGTTAGCGTTGTTGTTGTTGTTTGTTGTTGATGATGTATAGCTTCTTGTTTGTGTGTGAGTGTGAGGCAGAGGTAGATAGATAGATAGATAGATGGATGGATAGTTAGAGACAGAGTTTAATGCTTGCTGTTACGAGTTGTATTATGCATGACTGCCAATGGACTATGCTCTCTCCTGCCTTCCTCTCTCTCTCTCTCTCTCTCTCTCTCTCTCTCTCTCTCTCTCTCTCTCTCTCTCTCTCTCTCTCTCTCTCTCTCTCTCTCTCTCTCTCTCTCTCTCTCTCTCTCTCTCTCTCTCTCTCTCTCTCTCTCTCTCTCTCTCTCTCTCTCTCTCTCTTGTATTCTTTTCCATTCTTTTCCATTTCGTGATTCGTCTTATCCATCCCTTCTTCTTCTTTTTGTGTATCTCTTTCTTTCTTTTTTCCGTTCTTCTCTTATTCTTTCGCTCC
Organism: Eriocheir sinensis; assembly: GCF_024679095.1. Lineage (NCBI taxonomy): Eukaryota > Metazoa > Arthropoda > Malacostraca > Decapoda > Varunidae > Eriocheir > Eriocheir sinensis. The sequence goes on from NC_066530.1 coordinate 14,258,828, forward strand.
CTCCCTTCCTTCCTTCCTTCCTTTTTCATGTCTTTCTCGTGTTTCTCTCTCTTTCCGCCCACACACTCCTAAGTCTTTTTTCCGCTCGTTTTTTATTCTTTCCCTCCCTCCTTTTCTTCCTTTCTTTTTCATGTCTGTTTCGTGTTTCTCTCCCTCTTCCCTCCCACACACACATTTCACTAGTCCATACGTCTTGCTACACTAAATAATTAATCATTTCCCTTATTCCTTCTCTTCGTTCCTCCTCTATCCCCTTCCTTTCCTCTCCCTCCATTAGTCATTCCCAGGAGAACATTAACACATGGGAAGACTTTATTAATATGTCAGTTTATAGCACGAGAATATTGATATCTTGTCTCAGTTAATTTATTTCATCTTCATTCCTTTCTACTTCTTCTTCCTCCTCCTCCTCCTCCTCCTCCGTCTTCTCCTCCTACTCCTACTCCTCCTCCTCCTCCTCCTACTCCTTCCTTTCATCTTCGTCCTCCTCTTCTCATCCTCCTCCTTATTGAATGATCAGTTGTGGTAGAATATTCAAGGTGTCTCAGAAGATGAAATCGTGAGAGTTTGAGTAAGAATTCTTTTCATAACACTTTAGTCTTCAGATTTTCAAGATATATATTGAAGAAAAGAATCGTACATGACACGTGATAAATTAAATTGCCTGGGAGGAAATGTAATTCGATGCGTTCTTTCACTTCATCGAAATCTGAATAATGAAACCTTTACGAAGCAACCCAAATCTTTCCTTTGTTTGCCGATGTATCCTTTTGTCGAGGTTCACCAATAAGACTGAAAATGGTGCCGCAGGAAAATAAATCAAACAGCCATTCGGTGTTTTTCAGTGCGTTTTTTGAGATTTTATGAAGCAACAACAAAAGATTCTTGCCTTATGATATTTTTTTTCTGACTCGCAAATCATTTAATAATAAAAGTGAGATGCGAGGAAAAAAATGCCGTTCAGTATTTGTTTTTCACTCACAAATCATGTAATACGGTAATAAAAGTGAGATACGAGAGAAAAAAAATTGCCGTTCAATACATTTCAGCGATTTCTCTCTCAAAATCGAACTCTTGAGACTTATTCATTTTTCCACTAAACAACAACAATTCTTCTTGACTCACAAACCATGTAAAAATAAAAAGGTTGAGACAGAAGAAAACAAAACAAAACTGCCATTCAATTCTTTTCAATGCGATCTTTCTCCAAATCGAACTCTCTTTAGAATGAAATCTTTTAAAGTTAGTAAAGCCTTCCAGTGTTTGCCTCAGGACATCCATCTACCCAGCAAGACTTTTTCCTTCAACATTACGCTGCCACTCAGGACCGAACCAGTGGGCGACTCAGGGCCTCTTAAAACACTTCGGCGCACAAGCACACATATTCGACAGGACTTTCGTAGGAGTTGTGGTGAGCAATCTCATGGGGGGTAGTTTTATGACCCTGGTGGTGGTTCGACAAAGACTCTGTACCATGAACATGAAAACCCACTCATGAGAACCCGAATAAACTCCTTCTCGGCCTTTGCAAATAGTTGATGCAGGAGGCGGAAAGAAGCGTCTGAAAACACCATCACATGCGGACTTTTATTTTTCTTCTGCGTTTTTCACTTCGTGGACTTTTTTATGTTTTCTTTTGTGGACTTCTATGTTTTCTTTTTGGTTTTTCCCTTGAGCTGTTTCCACCATAGTAAGTTTTATGACTCTGTTGATAGTAGTTTTTGATAGCAGTTTGACGAAGCCTTCTATACCGTGAACGTGAAAAGAAATCCATGAGAAGCCGTTTAACTTCCTTTTCGTATTGCGCGGAAGGGAGCGGCTGAGAAAACGGGTCTTAACATCAGGTCATTTCATTTACTTGGCCGATTGCGGAAAGCGGTGCAGCGGGGACCAAGGGGGGTCTTACCAAGGGTCTTAAGTTCCTGGGATCTGAAGGGTTTTCGAGTCTAATGGCGCCGTGGTCTTTTGATTTCCTGAGACTTTTATGGAGTTGTTAGTGGCGGCGTTTCCTTCTCCCCTTCCTTCCTCTCGGGGTTTTCCAGGTAGCAATTATATTTTACTTTTTGTGGGTTTCTTTTTGATCAACTGAGGCTTGTGGTTGTTTGTGCCTGTTTGTTCCTTTGTGGTTTTCCGGTTAACAGATATGATTTTCTTTCTTTTGATTGTGTTTTGCCACTGTTTTTTTTGCTTTGATTTTTGTTCCATTTGATTTTTGGATTTTTTGAAGTTCGTTTTGCTTATCTGCCCTTTTTGTGTTTTTCCAGTTAATGATTATAGTTTTCCTTTTTCCATTGTGTTTTTTTTTTATTGTGTTCCTTTTATGGCAGACGAATTGGTGTGTTTCTTTTGGTACACTGTGTTCTTTTTGAGTTCCTAAGACTTTCAGAGTGAGCAAGTATACTTTCTTTCCATCCCTTGTTTTGTGTTTCATTTGATTATCTCTCTTTAGCAAACGAATTCTCCGATGAAATGATAAATAAGAAGATGATGAAGAATGAGAATAATATTATACTTTCCTGTCTTCCTTTTCTGTTTCTTTTGATTATCTCTCTTTAGCAAACGAATTCTCCGATGAAATGATAAATAAGGAAGATGGTAAAGGATGAAAAAGTTAAGACAGGTGATATATATAGGCAGGACAGTTATATTCTATTGATCTTTCGCCACAGGGAAGGTTCAGCACCGTTGCCAGATTCTCGTGCTCAGAGCATAGTATTTACCGGTTTCTGACGCCTAACTATTGCCAAGAAACATCAGGATCTAACTCTTTTAACGATAACTATAAATGAGTTCCGTTATTGGAGCCCAGAAGACAGTTTGGGGGTAGGAAGTCGGGAAACATAAGCGGCTGAGTACGACAATCTGGCAGTACTGGGGTTCAGGTGGCAAGAAATCTCCAGGTAGGGCGTAAAAAAGTCCGTTTCCTTCGCTTCTTAACTAATGCATTTCGTGACGGGAAAGCGAGATGTGGTCTTGAACGCGAAACGAAATAGTGGAAACGAAAACGGGAGCCTTGCACGGAATTTCTCTCCCATACTATGCTATTTTGCTCTGCCTCGCCTTGCTCTCCAGGGTCGGCACTCTCAGCCACTTCCATCTCCCACATCAACTATTTCCAAAGTCCAAAAAAGCAGATTAATCGGGTTCTCATGAGGGTTTTTCTAGGTTCATGGTACGGAAGAAGGGTCAAACTATCACCAGGGTCATAAAAGTACCCCTGGAAAAGCCCTAAACTCCTACGAAAACCGTGTCAAATATGTGCGCTGGGGTGTTGAAAGGCTTGAGCATATGGTACCAGGGTTCCTCAGGGTCGTGATAGCCTACTGTTTGGGGTCGTAAAATGCTAGACGGCGAAAAGGTGCACAAGTCTTAGGGCCAATTTCACAGTCTAACACAGTGGCTTTGTAGTCGCCCGAACCAAACTATTTAATCTTCTACACTCCGGTATGGTTAAGTTATCGACGCAACACCAGGTACACAAGAGATTTCCCGTATAGCTTCCTCAAATTTGTTAACCTAAATACCATCACCAAACACTACACAAGGAATTTTCGAAGTCTTTGGTATTGGTACGGAGGCTAACTAACTCATCATGGCGAACTGTGAAAGTGACCCTTAATACTTCAACAGGAGGCACAGCATACTCCAGGGTTCTCCAGGGTCGCAAAAGGCTACTGTTCGGTTTATACAATTCTAGACGGCGAAGAGGTCCAGAATTCTTAGTACTGTGAAGGCTCGTAGATATTAGCCCCCGTAATACAAGCTCCCTTCATAGGCCATTCCATTCCTCCCTTCTTCAACAGGAGGCGCAGCATACTCCAGGGTTCTCTAGGGTCACAAAAGGCTGCTGTTCGGGTCATACAATACTAGACGGGGAGGAGGTCCACAATTCTTAGTACTGTAAAAGCTCGTAGACATTAGCTCCCATAATACAAGCTCCCTTCATTGGCCATTCCTTTCATATCGATTCCAACAGTGTCACTCAGCCCGGTCCGTTGCCTGTGAGCATTCTATGAACCGCTTTTACGTGCTAATGGCGTTACGAGTAAGACGCAGTTTGGTATGAAATGATGTTATAGTAGTGTAATAGTAAGACGCAGAATAAGCCAGGGAGAAAAGTGATTAGAAGTGATGTTCGTGGAATTCAATGAAGGCGTTAAACATATTAGCAACTGCATTTGGTTTTCGAGTAAATACAAACTGATGTGTTATTAAGGGAGAGTAACAAGGGCGGAAAACAGATCAGTAGTTATCGTTGAAATTTCAGTTTGTATTACCTGACATCTCTTACTGAAGGGAGAGCAAGGAAGGTTTGAGACATTGATTTCTGAGTTGATATTGACTGCTGAGACACTTTGAATGTTTTACTTTTTTTTCTGTATATGGACCAAAGGGATGGTCAGTGAAATGGATGAAAAGCAAAGCTGGTGGTGAACATTGAAATCTCCGAGGAGAAATGGTCTCAGGAGTGCTCCACTTTCAAGATTCTCAACTTCATTTAATTTAGTCATTGTTGGTATTAGGTGTGTTAGAGTTACAGCACAGTACAGATTAGTATGTAATTAGTAATAGAATGACAGTGAAGTGGAAATGGAATTCAGAGAAAATTCAGAGGGAGTGGGCACGAGTGTGCAGTTGCGCAGGGCGCAACAGGCGCAACATTTTGGAAATTCTAGGTGGATTGAGATAGGGGAACAGAGTAGTAGAGAGAGTCAGTAGCCTCCCAGCCTCCCTGTTCTGTGTTTAAGGGAAGAAGAGAAGGTGAGGAGGAGAGGAGAGATGATGTTTCCACAGAATGAAAATTAGGCGAAGACCGCGAATGTTGCAGAAATTGAGAAGAAAAACTCCTACTACAACTGATCATTCATTAAGGAGGAGGAAGAGAAGAGGAGGACGAAGATGAAAGGAAGGAGGAGGAGGAGGAGGAGGAAGAAGAAGTAAAAAGAATTAAGATGAAATAAATTAACTGAGACAAGTTAACAATATTCTCGTGGTATAAACTGCCATATTAATAAAGTCTTTCTATGTATTAATGTTCTAAGAATGAGTGATGGAGGGAGAGGTAAGGAAGGGGATAGAGGAGAGTTTGGGATACAGAGATAAGCTTAAGCAAATGTTTCGATGTTTCAGTAACTATCTCATGGCCTCAGGTAACTGTTTCAAGGCTGCAATAACTATTTCAAAACTTCAATATCTGTTTCGGGGCTTCAGCAACTGTTTCAACGCTTAAGTACCTGCTTCGAGGCTTCATTAACTATCTCATGACTTCAATAACTGTTTCAAGGCTTCAATAACTGTTTCAAGGCTTCAATAACTATCTCAAAACTTCAATATCTGTTTCGGGGCTTCAGCAACTGTTTCAACGCTTAAGTACCTGCTTCGAGTCTTCATTAACTATCTCATGACCTCAATAACTGTTTCAAGGCTTCAATAACTATCTCAAAACTTCAATAACTGTTTCGGGGCTTCAGTAGCTATTTCGAGGCCTCAGTAGCTGTCTCGAAACCATACTGATGTGCACCGCGATCATCTAAGCGGCAGAATATGATCCGTAGGGGTTCTGTACTGGCATACATATTCAAACACAATATTATGAATCAAAACAATATACATCAGTCCACCCCGCCGCCGCCTGGCTTATCCTGCGCTAGTGTTGCCAGAGAGACGCCCCCGCTCCGTGCTCCCCCTCCCCCTCCCCCCCTCCCAGCTCTAATCCGCTCCCTCCCGCCCGTATGCTAAGCTTCCCCTCGCTGCGATATGTCAATTGTCGACTCGAAAACCAACGGCTGCTTCTAAACTGATTTTCGCCTTCGTTAAATTCACTACACTTCACTTACAATTACTTTTCGTTTGGTCTACTACTACTACTACTACTACTACTACTACTGCTACTACTATACACTACTTTACTTTGCTACTATACTTAAAGGAACACACACACAAAAAAAAAACATATCTAGGAGCTCGCATTATGATTTCACTCTTTGATTTTTACATTTTTCATCCTTTAATATTTCGGCGCCATATGACCCTGGCTGTTGCGGCGCTTAATTTAAATCAATCAATCAATCCTTTACTATTTTTCCAGTTATTTTTGTTCCATCCTTTCCTTTTTACAACGCTAGGCCTCTCCCTTCCCTCCTTCTCCTTCCTCTCCCTCTCTCTCCTGATGCACATATAAAGAACTTAAGGAACTGGAACTGTGCAAAGCTACCTCACTCACATCTCTCCCCTTCTTTCCTTCCCTCCCTCTCCTTCCTCTCCCTCCTCCCCTGATCCACATACTAAGAACTTAAGGAACCGGAACCGTGTCTCTCTCCCTTTCCTCCCTTCCCTTAAAGCTATACCTCTTTCCTCCCTTCCCTCCTTCCCTCCCTCCCTCCCTTTCCTTCCTTCCCTTAAAGCTATACCTCTTTCCTCCCTTCTCTCCTTCCCTCCCTTTTCTTCCTTCCCTTAAAGCTATACCTCTTTCCTCCCTTCCCTCCCTCCCTCACACTCTCTCTCCTAATGTACTTAAGGAACCAAAACCGTGTCTAGCTACCTTTCATCTCTCCCTCCTTTACTCTCCCTTTCCTTCCACTCCTTCCTTTATGCCTCTTCCCTCCCCCCCCTCTCTCTGATGCGTGCGTGAGCGGAATAGGCGCGTGTTAATACCGGCGAAGCGAGGAATAATGAAGCGTAGTGATTGAGTGTGCGAGAGTGAGTGCGTTGGGCGTGCATGCTGAAAGATGAGGGTGGGGAGGAGGAGGAGGAGGAGGGTGCAGGATGAGATGGGGAGGTTGTGGGTTTGGGATAGGGAATAGGGAAAATAGGAAGAGGGAACTGAGAAGGGAAAGGGAAGAAGAGGAGGAATAGGGGAATGAAAGAGATAGGTAGGAAAGGGTGCGTTAGGAGGAGGAAGAATAATGGGATAAGCAGGGATGGAGTGAATACAAGAGTTGTGTGTTTGGAATAGGGAATATGGAAAATAGGAAGAAGGGTTAAACTATCACCAGGGTCATAAAAGCACCCCTGGAAAAGCCCCCCAAATAGGAAGGAAACGGAAGAAGAGGAGGAATAGGGGAATGAAAGAGATAGGTAAGAAAGGGTGCGTTAGGAGGAGGGAAAATAATGTGATGAACAGGGATGGAGTGAATACAAGAGTTGTGTATCCGAATACGAAGAAAAATACTTTAAATTCCATAGAATACGAATGCAAACTCATATACACTGAAATGGTTTTAATTCGAATACAAATATAGCAGTGTTCTAAGTTAGGGAACAGTAAAAGTTTAGGGTATCTTCAAACACATCATAGCCAGCACCTTATGGTATAAATCAACAAAGAATGACCTCACCTTGTTGTATAGAAAGTTTCATTAATGAGGAAGCATATATGGATTTTTTGAGTCAAGACCTATAGTAACTGTTTGGGGTTATGTTAGGTTAGGTTAGGTTAAGTTTAGAATATTTTCAAACACAAGATAGGCGGAAACTTATACCTCAGATTAACAAAGGAAGAGCTCACTGTGTCAGATAATAAGTCTAATTTGTAAGGAAGCATTTATGAATTTACTGAGTGCATATATATAGTGACTGTTTGGGTTATAGTTAGGTAAGGTTAAGGGTCTCATCTAGCACACGACAGCCAGCGACTTATGGTATAAATCAACAAAGAATGAGGTCACTTTATTATATAGAAAGTCTCATTAGTACGGAAGCAAATATGTTTTGGAGTCAAGACGTATGGTAACTGTTCGGGGTTTTGTTAGGTTAGGTTAGGTTTAAGTTTAGGAAATTTTCAAATACATGATATCCAGAAACCTATAGCAGAAATCAACTAAGAAAGCCTTCATTTTGTTATATAGAAAATCTCATTAGTAAGGAAGCATATATGAGTTTTTTCGGAGTCAAGACGTATGGTAACTGTTCGGGGTCATGTTAGGTTAGGTTAGGTTAAGTTTAGGAAATTTTCAAATACATGATATCCATAAACTTATAGCAGAAATCAACTAAGGAAGCCTTCATTTTGTTATATAGAAAGTATCATTAGTAAGAAAGCATAGATGAGTTTTCTGTGTCAAGACGTATGGTAACTGTTCGGGGTTATGTTATGTTAGGTTAGGTTAAGTTTAGGAAATTTTCAAACACATGATATCCATAAACCTATAGCAGAAATCAACTAAGGAAGCCTTCATTTTGTTATATAGAAAATCTCATTAGTAAGAAAGCATAGATGAGTTTTCTGTGTCAAGACGTATCGTAAGTGTTCCGGGTTTTGTTAGGCAAGGAGAAGGAGGAGGAAGAGAGGACGGGGAAAGAAATCGGAAGCGGAAGAAGGAGGAAGAGGGAGGAGGACGAGGATGGTAAGAAGGAGGATGGGGATGAGATGGGGAGGTGGTGTTGGATTCGGGATGGGGAATAGGAGATGGAGGAAGAGAAAAAGAATAAGAAGAAGGAATAAAAGAGGAAATGGGGAATGAAAAACAGAAAAAAATGACACAACAGAAAGATGGAGAATATTAGTATGAAGAAGAATAGGTAAAGTAGGAAGAGAAAAAGAATAAGAAAAAGAAGAAAGAGGAGATGAAGAATGAAAAAGGGAAAAATATGAAACAACAGAAAGATGGAGAATAATATAACTAAGCGAAGGAAGTTTAGGAGACAAATGAAAGAGTAGGAGGAAGAAGAGGAGGAGGTGGAAGAGGAGGAGAAAGAGGAGAATGTATAAGAGGAGGAAAAAGAAACAAAAGTGAAAGTAGGCAGCAAGGAAGATGAAGAAGAAAATTATAATGATGATGATGAAGAGAGAGGAAGAGGAAGAGGAAGAGGAGGAGGAGGAGACGAAGTGTTATAGGCCGAACGTGAGATGAAAAAGAGGATCGGAAAAAAATAATGATGATTAGTTTAAAAATAAATGAAGACGAAAGAGAGAAGGAGGAGGTGGAGGAATAAAAAGAACAAGAACAAGAAGAAAAAGAAGATAAAGAAGAAAAAGAAGAAAACAAAAAAAAAGAAAAAAAATGAAAAATAAGAAAAAGAACAAGAAGAGGAGAAAGAGAAAGAAGGAAAAAAACGAACAAATGGTAGAAGGAAAGAAAGGAGATAAAAAAGAAGCTTCTCATTAATTATATTGAAATAGAAAGAAAATTAGAGAAGAAGGAAATAGAAGGAGAAGGAGAGAGAAAGTTGAGGAAAAAGAAGAAGAAGGGAAAGAATGCAAATGGTGGAAGGAAATAAAGGAATGAAAAAAGGGAGATTCTCACTAAATAGAACTAAAAAGGTAATTGATTTTGAACATTGAAATAAAAGAAAAAATAAATATCTTGAGTACCACCGTAGCGCCATCTATACCATACCTGACACACACTACATAATTTCTTAATCCTTATTTTTTTATTTATTATTTCACTTATACTTTTTCCCTCCCTGCGATAAGAAGGTCAAAGTCTCCCTCCTTACCTTCCCCTCCATCACCTCCCTTTAGGGCAAGTTGACAGCCCATAAGGTAAACTTCTAATGTATCCTTTTAAGCACTTTCCTTATACACAAAAAAATAAGAAAAAATAGGCCAACTTTTTTTTTTCCTTTCCCGATTAATCAACTTTTTTGACATTACCACGACTACCTCTCCACTACTACTACTACTACTACTACTGCTACTGCTACTACTACTACTACTACTACTATTACTACTACTACTATACATATGGTCGAGTGAAATATTTGACAGTAAGAGAGATTAATGTCAACAGTGAATGAGAGAAGAGGGAGAAGAAGAAGGGAAGGGAAGGGAAGGGAAGGGAAGGGAAGAATAAAAATGTAAGCGATAAGAGAAGTGAAAACTCTGATGAAATGAGAAATAGAGAAGATGATAAAGGATGCGAGAGGGAGGAGGAGAGGAGGAAAGAAAATAAATGAGAAAAAAGGAAGATATGAAGAAGGGGAGGGAAGAGAGAGAGAGAGAGAGAGAGAGAGAGAGAGAGAGAGAGAGAGAAGGAAAGGCAACAAATGAAAGAAATAAAAAGAAGAGAGGGAGAGAGAGAGAAGGTAGAGAGAGGAAGATAAATACCAGAGAGAGAGAGAGAGAGAGAGAGAGAGAGAGAGATGCGCATACGTAATAAATTCAAAGGACAAACTGGATTACAGAATGAAAGAAAAAAAAAAAAAACGAACGAGAATTTATGAGTCGAGTGACAAATGTATTTTCATATTTTTTAGAGGTGAATATTCACGTTCTTTTGTTAACGTTTTTTGATTTATTTTTCAACGTTATGCTTTTTTTTTTTTGCTGAGTCGAGTGTTTTAATCCCTGTGATTATTCATACGTGTTATCTCTTGGTTTATATATTCTGTTTTTTGTGTTCTTTTTTTGTAGTTTTTCCGATTTTTTTGTTTATTTTTAGTGTTTTCTTTTTTTATATTTTCATTAATTGGAGTAAATGATTTTCTTTGGTATTATTTCCGTCTTTTTTGGTACTTTGTCTCTCCTATTTTTATTTTGAACTTTGTTTTGATTACTTTTATTAACTGCACTTCAGTATTTTCTATGGTATTGTTTCTGCCTTTTGGTACTTTTTCCTCTTTTTTTTTATTTTGAACTATATTTTTTTACTTCTCTGCTTTTCCTGTCTTGTTTTTTGGTAGCATTTAATTTCTTTCTTGGACTTTTTCTCTATTTCAGTTTGTGTTTTTTTTCCTTGTTTATAATTTTTCCTTTCTTTCACTTTTTTATTTTTCTTATTTTTTGTATTTTTCGTTTTTCCTCGTTTTAACGTCAAAAAAACGATTCCAAATTCTTACTTCCTCAAAATATTTACACGCATTCCTTTTATTTATTTACCCTCGTCTCTAATTTTCTATTTTTCTTTTTTATTTTCCTTTCTTTCTCTTTCTCAACCATGATTTCACTCTCGCTATGTCCCCTTCTCAATTTTCACTTTTAAGCTTTTCTAATCTTCCCTCTTCTCTCTCCCATCCTTTACTTTTTGTCTCATCTCCCCTTTATCCCTCATACCTTTTTTCTGCTCTTCAAAGTTTTAATTCCTCGTGATATTTACACTTTCTCTCCTTATTTGTCTATGTACTGGTGTTTTTTCTCTTTTATATTTGGATTCCTGTTATTTTTGGTCGTTAAGATTCGGAAATGTTAACTGCCGGTGTGTGAATGTGAGAATGCGCGCAAGAATATCCGAGTATGTTAATGATATGTATAATGTTCTTTGACTCTTTTTATTTCCTTTCTTTTGCTTCCTCTTTTTTCTCTTTTAGCAACTATTACTGTGGATATTTTGACCCCGTTTTCTTTTTGTGCTGTGTGGACTAGTCGTAGGACTGACTGTGAATTTTTTTTTTAATGGAGAGAGTAAATGTCAGGATAAGAAAGGGTTCTGAGCTGTTTTGTATTCCTTTTATTATTATTATTATTATTATTATTATTATTATTATTATTATTATTATTATTATTATTATTATTATTATTATTATTATTGATGTTGTTGTTGTTGTTGTTATTGCTGTTGTTGTTACTCCTGTTATACTAGTGTTGCTATTCTTCTACCTCCACTACTACTACTACTACTACTACTACTACAACTACATTACATTACATTACCACCAACCATCACCACCACGACCACCACCACCTCCATCACCACCCCCATCATCACCCCCACCACCACCACCCTCAAAATCACACCTTTAATAACACACCCACGTTCACCTGTGCCTCGTTAGACCCCACCTGCAATCTGAGACACCTGCCTGCTTGCCTGCCTACCTGTCCGAAGCCCCACTAATGAGCATCAGGTAAAAGCTTCGTGGGCAGGCCATTTCAAAGCTCCTCATTTATATAGACACGAAAATAAGCTCTTTTAATTTCTGGGTTTAGATAATTAAGTGTTTTTTCTTTCTGTTTTTTTTCTTCTTTCATTTTCTGAGTTATTTCTTTATGTCTTTTCTAGTTTTCTTTTTTTTATTCCGTTTCTTTTCTTCCTTGGACAGTTTTCTTTCCTTTTTTTTTTACTTTTTCACTTTCTGTTCGTGTTTTTTTCCTGTCTACCATTTTCTTCTTTAATTTTCTGGGATATTTTTTTTTCTTCTTTTCTGGGTTTTATTTTGTTTCTTTTCTTTCATGGACTTCTATTTCTTTCTTTCTGTATATACTTTTCCACTTTCTCTTTGTACTTGCTCCTCATCCATTCTTTTCCTTTTGTCTTTTCTTATTTTGTAGTTTTTTATAGACAGACAGACAGACAGACAGACAGACAGAGAATAACGTTATTTGTCTTTTTTTGTAGTTTTTTTTATAGACAGACAGACAGACAGACAGACAGGATAACGTTATGATTATGCAGACTTAATTGTTTCATTTCCTGGTATAATTTATTGGTTTTATCTGTTGGTTAATATTCTGTTGTTTTTATTTTTTACTTTTGTTGTATATTTTTTAGTTTCGTAATTCATTTCTTTTTCCTTTTTTTTCCTTTTTTTTCGTACGGATAGAAACAGTTATCGCAAGTCTCATCTATATTCAGAACGTTTTATCTACTCCACACACACACACACAAAAAAAAAAAAAACATTCTCTCTCTCTCTCTCTCTCTCTCTCTCTCTCTCTCTCTCTCTCTCTCTCTCTCTCTCTCTCTCTCTCTCTCTCTCTCTCTCTCTCTCTCTCTCTCTCTTTCAGTGCAACACAGCATTTCAGGAACACACTGACGGACTAACTATCTCACTAAGTCACTCGTTAACGGTCTGACTGGCTGACTGAATGACCGACTAACTGGAACACTGCGCAGAGAGAGAGAGAGAGAGAGAGAGAGAGAGAGAGGGAGAGGGAGAGAGGTGAAAGAAAGTAGAGTCACATATACACAGACACGCAAACATATACAGATAGACAGACAGATACACACACACACACACACACACACACACACACACACACACACACACACACACACACACACACACACACACACACACACACACACACACACACACACACACACACACACACACACACATTCTCTCTCTCTCTCTCTCTCTCTCTCTCTCTCTCTCTCTCTCTCTCTCTCTCTCTCTCTCTCTCTCAGTTATTTTACTACATTGCACTTTTTTATAGACTTCATAACCCTGAACGAACGAACGGAACGAGAAAACGAACACTAAAAAAAAACGATAAAAATAACAACAACGAGAAAAACGTTACTATAAAAAAAACGTTCATGAAGAAAAAACGTTCCTGTAAAAAGACAACGTTTGCTTCTCTTCTTCGACGTCAAAACAATTCTCTGCCTCGGCTCATCCGGATTCGTTCTTTCTTATTCCTGTTGTTTTTTTTTCGCTTTTCCTACTGATGTGAAATACTACACCCCCCCCAAAAAAAATAACAAAAAAAAAAAAACACGCACGTACGAGAGAGAATATTTTAATGATTGAGAGAGAAATAAAATCAGTGTGTTATTATTTTTGAAGCTGACGAGTCGTGCTTTCAAAGGTTGGAGTATTTGTATTATTATTTTGTGTTTGGTTTATTTTAATTTGCTTTTTTTGTTGTTTTAGTCTGCTAGGTAAAGGGTGCAATTTTCCTTCTTGTTGATATGTCTGTTCTGTTTTTTCTTTTTTTTCCGGCATTTTCGTTTATTTTTTCTCTTCTCTTTATTTTCTGTCTTGCAATTGGGCGTTGAGTATTTTTTCCTTTGCTTCTCATTTCAGTCTATATGTTTTTCTGCTTTACTACTACTTCTACTACTACTACTACTACTACTACTACTACTACTACTACTACTACTACTACTACTACTACTACCACTACAACCACCGCCACCACCACCACCAAAACCACTACCACTCCCACTCCCACCACTGCTATCCCTACCACTTCAACTACTACTACTACCATCAATATCAGTAATAGTAGTAGTAGTAGCAGTAGGTACCTTCATGTCACCTCATTATGATGTTTGTAATGTAAATGAACAAAACTTCAGAACGCTAAAATATTTCCCTCGATTTGTTTTAATCTCAGAGTAAAAATACCTAACCCCGGATATTTTTACATACCATGAGAGAGAGAGAGAGAGAGAGAGAGATAGTCCTTACAATAATATATAAACAGAAATGAAAAAAAAAACAAATAAAAAAAGAAATAAAAGGAACAACGAAATTTAAACATAATCCCTTCCATTTTCACATCATAAACACACACACACACACACACACTATGACCAAACCAAACTCATTCCAGCACTTTTTTATTAGTTTTGGGTAACCCCGATATTTGAGGCTTGTAATCTGGCATCCTACACCACAGATAGACAGACAGAGAGATAGGTAGATAGATAAATAGATAGGTAGATAGATAGATAGATAGATAGATTGACAGATAGACAGGAAGGTAGGCAAATTAATAGACATACATAGATAAATAGGTAGATAGATAAACAAATATATGGACTTACGAATTAAAACAGACAGGCAAAATGGCAAAGTTGTAGATAAAATGAGACAAACAGGAAGGGAGATAGACAAACCGACAGATGAAAGAAACATACACGCGGATAAACACATACACACACATACATGGACAGAAACAGACAGACAGACAGACGGAGAGACAGACAGAAAGAGAGACCTATACCACCACCACCACTAGCACCACCACACTCCTGACAGTAACAAAAAAAAAAAAAAAAAAACGTGTCTAAACTTTTATGTCAAATTTAAAGTCTCAAAAAATATAAACCATTTCATTGACTTATTTACTCATTGGTCACCTTTTCGCCTGTCTATCTCTGTCTTCATTTCTGTCTGTCTCTGTATCTTTATTATCTGTCTGTCTGAGCGAACAATAAGAAATAAAAAGTTTCATCCCGAAGCTGTGAAACTAAACTCCTGCGTCAATGTGTATTTTCCTGCGCTCTGATGGTTGTCCATTATTTTTGTTTCTCTCTTACCCTCTTCCTTTTTCCCTCTTTCTGTCTTTTTATCCCTTTTTCTTTGCTTGTTTATCAATCTCCTACTGTCAATTATTTCCATTTTGTCTGTCTTTCTTTTTCTTTCTTTTTTTCTCTCTTCCTTTTTCCCTCTTTCTGTCTTTTTTTTCTTTTTTATTTGCTTGTTTCTCCATCTCCAACTTTCGATTATTTCCCTTTTGTCTATTTTTCTTTTTCTTTATTTTTTTCTTGATCCTCTCTTGCTTTATCTTCCTTTCTCCCTCTTTCTTTCTTTTTCTTTTTTCTTTGCTCGTTTCTCCATCTCCAACTTTCGATTATTTATATTGTCTGTTTATATTTTCCTTTATTTTTTTCTCTCGATCATCTTTCTCTTCCTTTTACCCTCTTTCTTTTTTTTTCTTTCTTTCTGTGCTTGTTTCTCTATCTCCAACTTTCGAATATTTGCTTTGTCTGTCTTTCTTTTTCTTTCTTTTTTTCTCTCTTCCTTTTTCACTCTGTCTTTTTTTTTTCTTTTTTCTTTGCCTGTTTCTTGATCTCCTACTTTCGATTATTTCCTTTGTCTTTCTTTTTCTTTCTTTTTTTTTCGATTTTCTCGTGTTTTCTCTTCCTTTCTCTTTCTGTCTTTTTTTTTCTTTTTTCTTTCCTTGTTTTTCCATCTCCTACTTTCGGTTATTTCCTTTCTCTTTCTTTCTTTGTCTTTCTTTTTCTTTATCTTTTTCTCGATCTTCTTTCTTGTGCTTTCTCTTCCCTTTTCCCTCTTCCTGTCTTTTTTCTTCCGTTTTCTATATTTTTCTCGATTTTTTCCTACTTTCTTTTTCATTTTTCTGTCATTTCTTCTTCTTTTTTTCTTTACTTGTTTCTTGATCTTCTCTTACCTTTTCTTTCTTTTTCCTTCCTCTATTTTCTTTATGATACTTTATTTTTTTCTCGCTTATTCTTCCTAATTACTTTTTTTATCCCACTCCACTTTCGTCTTTCCTTCATTTTTTTTTTACCTGTTAATTGATTTTTTATTACAGAGAGAGAGAGAGAGAGAGAGAGAGAGAGAGAGAGAGAGAGAGAGAGAGAAAACGGGAAGCCAATTGCATCATGTCAATAAACAGAAAACGGAGAGACGGATACGAGCTTTTCCTCCTCCTCCTCCTCCTCCTCCTCCTCCTCCTCCTCTTCCTCCTCCTCTTCCTCTTCCTCCTCCTCCTCCTCCTCCTCCTCCTCCTCTTCCAATACCTGGCGTTTGTTTATTAGGTTCTTTCTCTTCTTCTTCGTTAGTGTCTCTTTCTGCGTTATTGCGTGTCCCAAGGGCGTGGGTTAGTCTCTCTCTCTCTCTCTCTCTCTCTCTCTCTCTCTCTCTCTCTCTCTCTCTCTCTCTCTCTCTCTCTCTCTCTCTCTCTCTCTCTCTCTCTCTCTCTCTTTCTTTCTCTCTCTCTTTTGTTTTGATTGTTTGTTTAGTATTTTTTATTGTTTGTTACTTTGTTTTTTTGTTTTGTTCAATCTTTCTTACTCTTTTTTCCCTTCTCCTGTCTTTCTTTTTTCCCTTTCTTTATATTTTCTTCTGTTTCCTCTCTCTTAATTTCCTTTGCTATGATTTCATGATGTTTTTTTTCGTTTCTTTTTCCTGTCTTAATTTACATATTTTTCCTCTATCTTACCTTCTCTTTCCCTCTCTTTTTGTCCTTTCCCATTATTTTATCCTCCTATCTCCTCTTTGTTATTTGATTTTCATTCTCCTAATTCGTTTTTAACTCTACGGTTTCCTCAATTAGGCTTTCATTATCTTTATTTCTTAGTCTACGGTCAATTATCTTATATTTTCACTACTTTTCATAATTATCCGTTTTCATTTTATATTTCTCATTTTCTCTTTTTTGTTCCTCATCTTATTCCCTGTCTCTATTACTGTATATTTTTTCACAATTCTTTATTATTTTCTGTTTATTTCTTCTTTCTTTCTTGTTTCCCTTCGTCTGGTTTTTCTTTATCATCCTCATTCTTTCTTCCGTTCCTTGCAGTCTCGTTCTTGTCTGTTCCTTTATTTATTTGGTCTTTCTTCTTTCTGCTTCTTACTGTCTCCTTTTTTTCTCTCTCTCATTCCTTCTCTCGCTTTCTTTTTCGCCGTATCATATTGCCTTTCACTCAGTCTGTCTTTCTTTTTTTCCTTTCCTTCTTATTTTTATGGTTCTTTGTTTCATTCATTCAGAAGTTAATTGATTTCTTCTTTACTTCTTTTTCTTATCCATCAGTCTTTCAATCTATCTATCTATCTATCTCTCTATCTCTCTCTATCTATCCTTGTATCTGTATCTGTATGAATTAATCTATATTTATCAATCTGTCTTGCTGTCTGTCTGTATTTCTCTTTTTTTCTTTCATTCATTATCTTTCTTTCCTCTTTTTTTCTTTTTTCTGTCAGCTTTTCATTCGTTTATTTATTTATTTTTCCTTTATTTCAAGTTATTTTCTTTTTATTATTCATGAAGTTCGTCTTGTTATTATTATCATTATTATCTTTGACAAACGATTTTTATTATCTTGTTCTTATTCTTCCTTTTTCGTCTATCTTTATTTTCTCCTCCGGAATTGCGTCCTCTGCCTTCTCTTCCTCCTCCTCCTCCTCCTCCTCCCCTTCTTCCATTTTCCTCTTTACTGACCCAAAAGTAAGAGAGAGAACGACATTGTTTTCACGAGTCACTTAAGGAAGAAGGAGGAGGAGGAAGAAGAGGAAGAGGAGGAGGAGGAAGAGGTGGAGGAAGTCATTTTTACGAGCCCCCAAGAGGCAATAAAAAAGGGTGTAAGAAGATATAGAAGAGGAAGAAGGGGAATTGGATGAAAAAAAGGAGGAAGAGGAGGAGAGAGAAGATAAAGAAAAATGAAGAAAAAGAAGAAGAGGGAGAAATATAAAACCTGGAAAAAGCAAAATAATAAAAATAAGAACTAGATGATAAAAAAAAATGCCAATATGAAGAAAATATAATAAAATAAAAGAGGAGGAGGAGGAGGAGGAGGAGGAGGAATCAGGAACACAAGGAGGGGATTAATTATAAATAAAAAATAATAAACGAGAAAGAAAAAAGAAAAATAATAATGAAGAAGAAAAAGAGAGAATGGAGAAATAAAAAAAAAAAGAACACGAAGGGGAGGAAGAGGAAAAACATTAGGAATGAAAACGAGGAGGAGGAGGAGGAGAAGGAGAAGGAGGAGGAGGAGGAGGAGGAGGAGGAGGAGGAGGAGGAACTAGTAATTTAATAATATCAGACTGTGTGCTGGTGGAGAGGGAATTCAATCCTTGTTTTGCCTCTTCTCTTTTTCTCTTCTCCCTTTTTTCTCTTCTACATTTTTCTCTTCTACATTTTCTTTTCTCCATTTTCTCTTCCTATTTTATTTTCCCTTTCTTTTTTCATTCAATTTCTTCAATCCTCATTCGGTTTCTTCTTTTCTCTTCTTCCGTTTCTCTTCTCCCTCTTTCTCTTCTACATTCTTTCTTCTCTTTCTTCGCTTCCTAATTTTCACTTCCCTTTCTTCTTTCTTCATTGTTTCTTCAGTCCTTACTCGGTCTCTTCTTTTCTCTTCTTCCATTTCTCTTCTCCCTCTTTCTCTTCTACATTTTTTCTCCTCTTTTTTCGTTTCCTTTTTTCTCTTCCTTTCATTCTTCTTGCAATTTCTTCAGTTCTCATACTTTTCTCTTCTACCTTTTCTTCTTCCATTTTCTCTTCTACATTTTCTCTTCTGCATTTTCTCTTCCTATTTTTATTTTCCCTTTTTATTCAATTTCTTTAGTACTCATTCGGTTTCTTCTTTTCTCTTCTTCCTTTTCTTCTCCCTTTTTCTCTTCTATATTTTTCTCCTCTCTCTTCGTTTCCTTTTTTTTTTTTATCTTCTCTTTCTTTTTTCTTTATTCAATTTCTTCAATCTATTTTCTGTTTATTTTCCTTTCTCTTCTTCATTTTCTCCTCTCCCATTTTCTTTTCCTTCTCTTTTCTCTTATTTTTGCTCCTCTGTTTACGATTTTCTCTACCTCTATATTGTCTTCATTTTTCTCTACTCTTTTCTCTTCTCTTGTTTTCCCTTTCCTCTTTTCTCTTCTTACCTTTTTTGTGGTCTTTCATTTATCTATTCTCATTTTTCTCTTCCCTTATCTTATCTCCCATTTCTCTTTATTTTTCCCTCCTCCCTTTTATCTTCACTTTTTTCTCCCTCTTTTTCCTTTCATTTTCTCTCAAATTTCTTCACTTTTCTTTCTTCCTTTTTTCTCCTCCGTTTTCTCTTCTCCGATATATATTTTTTTCGGGTTCGTAAAATAATTTCGGTAAGCGGGAAAAACGCATAGGTGGAAAAGTAATTAACGAAGAAAATGGGAATATGAAAAGAAAACGGTTATGCTCATAGAAAGTGGGAAGAGAATGCGAAATTTTATTATTATTATTATTATTATTATTATTATTATTATTATTATTATTATTATTATTATTATTATTATTATTATTATTATTACTATCATTACTACTACTACTACTACTACTACTACTATTTACTACTGTAACCACCACCACCACTACCTTTACTTCTACTACTACTACTACTACTACTACTACTACTACTACTATATAAGGATGTGATAGCCAAAAAATATTAATATGAAAAAAATGCAAAGGACGTATTTCAGAAATCCTGTTTTTATTACTTCCTTAAATGATAATATTCGTTTTATTAATAATGTTGATAATAAAATGAGTGAATGGTTGACGGAAATTGTGACCAAGCGATACGGAGAAATCTTATGAAGTCCCTCCCTGGGAATTATGGAAATGTAGAGTTCTTTGGAATTTGCTCTTAGTGACTAAAACCTGATGATGAAATTTTAATGATAAATGTGATAAAACTGAATAATATTGTGAAAATGATAAAAAAAATATGTCTTGATAAAATAATATATACTTTATGAAAGCTCTGAATAAATATTAGAACGATAATGATGAAAATGACAGAAATATTGATAAAATAACTTCGTGAAAAAATAATAATTAATGATGAAAAGATGAATGATGAAACCGCTGATTGGCAATAAAAAAATAGATAAAATAACTGATATAATTAAATATGACTAATTAAGGAAAAAATGCAGCAGGTAATTGGAGTATATTGATCACATGTAAAAAAAAAAAAAAAAAAAAAACTAATTATGCTGAATATAACTGATAAAAAGAACAACATTAATTATAGATAACCATACCCAAAATTACGACCAGATAAATTACCAGTAAACAAATAGAATAAATGATAATAACAAAAGGTTGATAAGAATAATAAACGATATGGACAATAATAACAAGAAAAAAAAATATAATTATGACAAAAATGATGATAATAATAATGAAAAAAAACAATAGTAAAGATAATAATAATAATAATAATAATAATAATAATAATAATAATAATAATAATAATAATAATAATAATAGAAATAAGAAAAATCAAATAAAATAGTAATACAAAACCTAATCAGTTTAAAAAAGAAGCACAACAACAACAACAACAACAACAACAACAACAACAACAACAACAACAACAACAACAACAATAATAATAATAATAATAATACCAATAAAAAACAATCCAAAAGTAATACGAAACCCAATTAATTATAAAAAGAAGCAGGAGCGGCTCAGCATTCCCCGCTAAATATTAACGGTGGGTAAAACTGTAATTCAATATACGCCTCGTTCCAAAATGCGGCGCCCGAACCCATCACCTGAAAAATGCCTCAGATAAACGAGTCCATTATATTTGTTTCCTCTTTATGATAAGAGTCACGCGGGGCACCAAAAAAATCGGTTTCACTATCAGGACAATTTGATGAGCGTGAAATATAATGGGTTCTGATTCTAATTGTGTTGTTATTGGGATTGAATTTTTTGGATTTTCTTTCTGATATTAGGTAGTCTGTGTGTGTGTGTGTGTGTGTGTGTGTGTGTGTGTGTGTGTGTGTGTGTGTGTGTGTGTGTGTGTGTGTCTGTCTGTCTCTTTCTGTGTCTGTCTGTGTGTGTCTTACTGTCTCTGTCTTTGTGTTTGTGTGTTTGTTAATCTAAGAGTGTGTGTTTGTGTATCGTATTTTTCTGTGTTGTATTGCCCTGTTTGTATGTATGTGTGTGTCTGTATGTGTGTCTGTTCATCCATGTGTTTGTGTGTGTTTTGTTTGTGCTTAAATTTGTTTGTTTGTCTGGTTTCTGTCTGTTGTTTGTGTTTGCTAATTGTCTGTTTTTTCTCTATATGATTCGTCTGGCTCTGTAATGTGTGTGTGTGTGTGTGTGTGTGTGTGTGTGTGTGTGTGTGTGTGTGTGTGTGTGTGTGTGTGTGTTTTACTGCAAGAAAATCGTAATCAAACACAAACTGCATTCTGGACTTCGCTAATAATAAGAAAACTCTGATCAGGTTAAGAAAAAATTTTGCTTTGATGGACGTGAGAAATGATGATTGAATATGAGCGTCTGTCTGTATATCTGTCTATCTGTCTGTCTGTCTGCGTATGTCTATGTCCATGAATGTTTATATGTTTGTATGTATGTGTGTGATGAATGAGAGAAATGAGACGTGATTTTGAGTGTCTGTCTGTCTATGTATGTATGTGTATGTATGTATGTATGTATGTATGTGTAATTAGCGTAAGGTCATATCTCCACTATCATTGCGTTCTTTTTCATCGCTTCCCAACAAAACTATATAATAAAACGTTACTATCAGATCATCTATTTCAATTTGCATTTAAGTGGAAAAGATCGGGCTTATCGGTATTTTAATATTAAACTCTTTGACGCTTATTTTTATTTTTATTAATTCTCCACTTTTTTTGGAGTAGAGTTTAATAACTTTTTTGTGTGTACTTCAGACTTTTTATTTACTTATTGTTGTATCTGTTCATCTTTTAATAGGCGTTGTTTAGTTGGTGATTTGATTTTTTTTTGTTTATCTCTGTTTCGTTTTGCTTTTTCCTTTTTTGTTTACCTTTTTCTCATTTTCTCTTTCTTTTTTTGTTTACCTCTATCGTTTTTTTTTTTCGTTTTTTTACTTTCTATCGTTTTGTTTTCTTCCTTTTTTATTTAACTTTCTCGTTTTGTTTTCTTTCTTTTTTGTCTACCTTTCTCTATCGTTTTGTTTACTTCCTTTTACTGTCTATCTTTCTCTCTCGTTTTGTTTTCTTCCTTTTTTGTTTAACTTTCTCTATCGTTGTTTTCCTTTTTCTCTACCTTTCTCTATCGTTGTCTTCCTTTTCCTCTACCTTTCTCTATCGTTTTCTTCCTTTTTGTCAACCTTTCTCTATCGTTTTGTATTTTCCTCCAGTGCAAAAAAACGAAAACAGTAACAGTGAAACGTTGTGTGTAGGAATATTTTTTTTTTTAACGTTACGGTGTCTCATATATCTCGCCCCTCATTTATCTCTATTACCTTCTATCCCTCCCATCTATCCTTGTCCCTCTATTTCTCTTTCTTTCCTACTCTCCTCTATTCCTCCTCTATTCCTCCTCTATTTCTCTTTCTTTCCTACTCTCTATTCCTCCTCTATTTCTCTTTCTTTCCTACTCTCTATTCCTCCTCTATTTCTCCTCTATTCCTCCTCTCTTTCTCTTTCTTTCCTACTCTATGCTACCTCTATTCCTCCTCTATGTCTCTTTATTTCCTTCTCTCCCTTATTCCTCCTTTATTCCTCCTTTATTTCTCTTTCTTTCCTCCACTCTCCGTCTCTCATTTCTGTCTGTTTCCTTATTTCCCTCGTTCTGTTCCTGTTTCTTCATGCTATCCTTATCCCTCTGTCATTTCTCTATTATCCCCTCACATTTCATTCTATCCAGGTCCATATATTTTCCCTCATTCTGTTCCTGTTCCTTTATCCTATCCTTATTCCTCTTCTCATTTCTCTATTATTTTCTCACATTTCTTTCAGTCCCGTTCATCTATTTCTCTCTCTTTTTCATGCTCTCTTTCCTCAAATCCTAGTTTTATTTATTTTTTCCTACCTCCTGTTTCTTCTCCATCTCTGTCTCTGTCACTCTTTCCTGCTCACTTTCCCTCCTATCCTCTTATTTGCTTCCTTAATTTTTACTTCTCTCTCTGTCCCTTGCTCTCTTAACACTTTTCAATAACTATCAACATCTATCGCTCTTTTCTCCTATTCTTCTATCCGTCCTATCATCTCCCCTTTTCTAAATACTTCCACTATTTTCTATGTCTCTAATTTCTTTCTCTTTCTTCCTATCCTTTCCTCTCATTTCTTTCTTATCTCCTATCACTTCTGTACTTCTATCCCTCAATTTCTGTATCCTTCGTACTCTTCTCCTCTCCTATAGTCTAACATTTCTCTTATATTCATCCTCTTCTCCTTTCGCCTACCTTCATTCCTCTTAATACTCCTTCTATCGGCACTCTGATTCGCTAGTTTCATTTCTCTCTTCTCTACTTTTTTTTTTTTTACAGCAAAGGAGTCGGCTCAAGGGCAACAAAAAGAGTGCAAAAAAAAAAAAAAAGAAGTTCGCTACTCACCGCTCTTTACTTTTTCCTCCTTTTTTTTTAGTCTCATTTACCTTTCCCAATCATCCCTCCCTCCCAGGCTCCCCCCCTGTAAATACGTCCTCTGTTTTCTCTACCTAACAACAAGGCTTAGGTAGGGTCGTTTGGAGCTGCCTCGCCGGACTTCGCCAGCTAACGAATGGTTCACTAGTCGGCGTCACGCTCATCCTTGCGCTTGGTATAACAATAGAGTGGGCTTGCGTGTGTGTGTGTGTGTGTGTGTGTGTGTGTGTGTGTGTGTGTGTTATGTTGTGCGTGATGGGTTGGGTATAAGGGATAGTGAAGGGAAGGAGGGAAGGGAAGGAGGGAAGAAGGATGGGAGAGAGGGGGGTAGAGCGTGTGTGTGTGTGTGTGTGTGTGTGTGTGTTTCTGTTTGTTTATGTGTTGTGCTTGTTTGGGTTTGCATGTGTATGTGTGTGTGTGTTGTGTGCTCTCTCTCTCTCTCTCTCTCTCTCTCTCTCTCTCTCTCTCTCTCTCTCTCTCTCTCTCTCTCTCTCTCTCTCCCCCCCCCCCCCCCAGTCCTACTCAAGAGAAACGTTTCAAGTAAGCTTAAGAAAAATCCTGAAATACTCGAAGCATTTTTTTCCTTTGATTTTTAGAGATAACATTTTTTTCAGTAGTAAGACTCTACTACTACTACTACTACTACTACTACTACTACTACTACTACTACTACTACTACTACTACTACTACTACTACTACTATAGTCTGTTTCATTCCATCTGTCCACCAACAAAGCGGGAATTTTGATGGATGTGGCACCTGCGCATTTCTAGTTCGTGAATACGTGAAAATTAACTGTTGTGATAGACATTCAAGCTTTCAATAATATATTTGAATGTTTATGTATACAAAAAACAACAGAGTCATTTGCATTGATAATTATCTAACATACAAGCACGCGAAAAGACAAGCTGATATCAAATAACGCAGTCACGTCATGCTCGAACGATCTATGGTTTTTCAAATTCATTGACTGATAGCTCATTTCAGGTAAATTAAAAGACATCTGGCTCTAGAAGTGCATGTAAAGTATATCTTAATAATTAATTGCATGTAAATTAATGATTAATAATGAGAATAAGATGAAATAGTATATAATAACTGTTGAATACGATACTAGGCTATTTCGAATATTAGGCTGCCCGTGTTATTTACATGCAACGCATCAAAATTCCTTTTGTATAGACACTTGCAGAGTCAGATATCACTTTATGTACCTGAGTGAGATGAAATATGGGTATCTGAAAGGCTATGAATGATTCGAGTGTGATCAGACTATACTATATGATATACAAATTATTCTTTCGTGTGCTTATATGGTAGATTATCGATGCAAATCGGCATGTTTGCGGTTCATATAAAAATAATAACACTAAAAATATAAAGTTGATCTTCCTGCAATCACGAACTAACAATGTGCAGGTGACACATCTACTTCCGCGAGTGGACAGACGGAATGAAACGGACTATACTATTACTACTAGTACAAAGATAGGATAGATAGCCATTCTCTCTCTCTCTCTCTCTCTCTCTCTCTCTCTCTCTCTCTCTCTCTCTCTCTCTCTCTCTCTCTCTCTCTCTCTCTCTCTCTCTCTCTCTCTCTCTCTCTCTCTCTCTCTCTCTCTCTCTCTCTCTCTCTCTCTCTCTCTCTCTCTCTCTCTCTCTCAGCCCTCTGGAGAAATGTGCGAGAGAGGCCTATTACTCTTCATCCCTCACCAGCAATATTTTCTGAACTCAAAAGGGAAAAGAAAAAGAGAAGATGCATTTTAAAGATAAGTAAAGAGAAACTGAAAGAATATACAGATGATACGAGAAGGATGAGGATGAGGAGGAGGAGGAGGAGGAATAGATAGTGGAGGAGGAGGAGGAGGAGGAGGAGGAGGAGGAGAAATCATATGAGCAGGTTGTGAGAGGAAGAAGATGAAGGGGAAAGTGAATCCTAGGCTCAGGTTAATTAAGGTGTAGATCCAGGTGTGCAGGAGAGGCTCTGTGTGTGTGTGTGTGTGTGTGTGTGTGTGTGTGTGTGTGTGTGTGTGTGTGTGTGTGTGTGTGTGTGTTTAATTGATGAAGGTACACATGATATATCGTCTCTCGCCTCTTGTCTTCTCTTCCTTCCTTGCTTCCTTCCTTCCTTCTCTCTCTGTTCCTTTCTCTCCATCCTTCCTTCTTTCCTCCCTTCTGTTCCTCTTTTCCTTTCTCTCCTCCTGCCTTCCTTCCTTCCTTCTCTATCTCTTCCTTTCTCTCCTACTTCCTTCTTTCCTCCCTTCTGTTCCTCTTTTCCTTTCTTCCTGCCTTCCTTCCTTCCTTCTTCCTCTCTTCCTTTCTCTCCTACTTCCTTCTTTCCTCCCTTCTGTTCCTCTTTTCCTTTCTTCCTGCCTTCCTTCCTTCCTTCCTTCTTCCTCTCTTCCTTTCTCTCCTACTTCCTTCTTTCCTCCCTTCTGTTCCTCTTTTCCTTTTTTCCTGCCTTCCTTCCTTCCTTCTTCCTCTCTTCCTTTCTCTCCATCCTTCCTTCTTTCCTCCCTTCTGTTCCTTTTTCTTATCTGTCTTCCTTCCTTCCTTCCTTCTTTCCTTTCTTCTTTCCTTCATCCTTCATTTTTTCTTTCCTGTATCATTCATAATTTTGCTTTCTCTCTCACTTTCTAGCTTTCTTTCTACTTTCCTTCTTTAAATCTTTCCTCCCTTCCTCCTTCCTTCCTTTCTTCCTTCATCCTATCCTCGTTGTTTTTCTCTCCCTTCCTTCCTACCTTCCTTTCTTCTTTCCTCTCAATCCTTCCTTCACTCATTCATTCTCTACCTCATTTTTTATCTCCTCACTTCCTACTTTCCTTCCTCAAACCTTCCTTCTGAGCTCTCCTGCTTTCCTTCTTCCCTCCTTCCTTCCAGTCTTCCTTCCTTCCTTCCTTCCCGCCCTCACCCATGTCATAAGCTCATCTCTCTCGTTAATTACAACCTCAAACACGCAATTTACACTAATAAACTTAGAATCATCCCCCGAGGCAGCTTCTTTCGAGAGAGAGAGAGAGAGAGAGAGAGAGAGAGAGAGAGAGAGAGAGAGAGAACCTCCATATCTCACTAGTTCGTGTAGGAAGGAGTATTTATATGCATTGAGAA
>NC_066530.1:14287931-14297931 GCF_024679095.1 Eriocheir sinensis
AAAAAAAAAACGAAAAACCACGAAAAATAAACCCGAAAAAAATTCTACTAACAATATATATCTTCGCTGCTAATTACACTTCATTCCCATCACTCTCATTCCCGGAAAATATGAATGATCCACTTTAGGAAATTCACTTTGTTATACTGTGGGAGGCGTCAGGCGGAGAGGAGGAGGACGAAGAAGAGTAGTAGTAGTAGTAGTAAAAGTAGTAGTAGTAGTAGTAGTAGTAGTAGTAGTAGTAAGAGGAGGAGGAGGAGGAGAAGGAGGTTAGGGATGAAGGAGAGTAATATAAAAATGGGAAGGAGATTAGTCGGAGTGTAGATGGAGTTATAACTTATTGAAAGGCTTAGGAAGGGTTGATAGCTTGGTAGGGGAGGAGGGAAAGGAGAGGAAGAGGAAGGGATATGGTTAGGATAGATAAGGAGGGCGAAGAGGAGGAGGGAGAGAAGAACATTTACAAGGAGAGAGAAGAGGGGAAGAGGGGCAAGAAACGGGAGGAGAGAGAGATCGAGCAATGGAAAAGGAGAGGAAAGATGAAGATAGGGTAGGGAAAGAGTAGAAAGAAAGATGAGAGAAAAGATGGAGGGAGAGAAAGGGATTAGGAGGTGGTAGGGAAAGGGAGCCAGAGAGAGGAAGAGGGAGGAGATGGAGAAGAAGAAGATGGAGAGGGAGAAAGGAAAATAAAGTAAAAGAGGGATGGAAAGGAAAGGGCAGGGAAGAGAGAATCAGGAAAGAAGAAGGTATTGAGAGAGAGAGATAAGGACGGAAAGAAAGAAGAAAAGAGACAGCGAAGAAAAAAAAAAGACAGAGAGAGAGAGAGAGAGAGAGAGAGGGTAAAAGAAAAGCTTCAACTAATTTTCGCTGATGAGACGTCGTTTGCGCGAGAGATTGATGGATCGTCTCATTAATACATGGCCAGACTTTATAAACGGCGGGGCATTGGCTCATGAGACGGCGGGGGGTGGGTAGGGGTGGGTGGGGGGGAGGGAGGGAGGGAGAGAGGGAGAGGGAGGGAGGTAGAGGAACGAGGAGGTAGATGGAGGGAGATAGAGGAAGGGAGGTAGACAAACACACACACACACACACACACACACACACACACACACACACACACACACACACACACACACACACACACACACACACACTTCTGCATCTGTTTGAAATCGAAAATGACAAAAAAAAGAATATCACAAACAAACACGTAAATAACATAAAACCAATATAATCCTCCGTGTCCCAAAACGAAGGCAGGAAAATGCGAAAAAAGTAAAAAAAAAAAACAGGAAAACACTCACTTCTACAGATAGACAAAAAAGTAAACAGCAAACAAACACGTGAATGACATAAAACCAATATAATCTTCTGTGTCTCAAAATGAAGTCAGGAAAACGCAAAAAAAGTAGAAGAAAAAAATAAACAGAAAAAACACCAACCCTTCTGCAGCTGTTTGGACGCGGAGATAAGCAAAAAAACAAGCAGCAGATTATGAAAGAAACACAAGCCATTTCACTCTTTCCGTGTCTCAAAATGAAGTCAGAAAAATGTACCAAAAAGAGGAGAAGAAAATAACAGAAAAAAAAACACCCTCACTTCTGCAGCTGTTTGGACGCGGAGATAAGCAAAAAAACAAGCAACAGATTATGAAAGAAACACAAACCAATTCACTCTTTCCGTGTCTCAAAATGAAGTCAGGAAAATGCAAAAAACAAGTAAGAAAAAAACAACAACAGGAAAAACACCAACTCTTCTGCAGCTGTTTGGACGCGGAGATAAGCAAAAAAACAAGCAACAGATTATGAAAGAAACACAAACCAATTCACTCTTTCCGTGTCTCAAAATGAAGTCAGAAAAATGTACCAAAAAGAGGAGAAGAAAATAACAGAAAAAACACCAACCCTTCTGCAGCTGTTTGGACGCGGAGATAAGCAAACGACAAGGAACAGATTATGAAAGAAGCACAAACTAATTCACTCTTTCCGTGTCTCAAAATGAAGTCAGAAAAATGTAAAAGAAAAGGAGAAAAAAAAACACAGAAAAAACACCCTCACTTCTGCAGCTGCCTGGCCGAGGAAATAAGGGAGAACGCGTGGATATATTAGACAAACAGCGCACCATAACCACATGTCGAGCTGCTGTTTTTGCCTCGTTTTCGTCTGGTGCTTCATATTGCTTCGCGCTGCAGTGTGATTGGTATATACATAGGAACACACACACACACACACACACACACACACACACACACACACACACACACACACACACACACACACACACACACATGAAGACGTATAGTATCATATTCCCTGTTGCATTTTGAGTATGATTTCTTTTTCTTCTTATTTATGTTATTATCCCGAGTTTTTGTTCCTTCTTTTTCATCTTTTCCGTTTTCTCCCTTTCCTCTTTGTTCTCCTATTTTTCATATTGTTATTATTATTTATAGTTTGTGTTCTATTTCAGCTATTTTTCAACTCTTTTTCTCCTTCTCCTCTTCCTGTTTTTGTTCGTCTTTTCTTCATTGTTTTCATCGTCTTTTCTTCTTATTTTCTTCGTCTTTTCTTGGTCTTTTCTTCGTCTTTTCTTCTTATTTTCTTCGTCTTTTCTTGGTCTTTTCTTCGTCTTTTCTTCATCGTTTTTGTTCGTGTTTTGTTTATTATTATTATTATCATCAATAGTTTTCCTTTCTCCTTTTTTTCGCGTTTTCCTTTTTTTAACTTCTCTTTCTTCTCTGTTTCCTATTTTTTTTATTTTTAACATTACTACTTTTCCTTCTGTTTTATATTATTTTTCATCCTCTCCTGTTTCTTCCCTCTCTTCACCTGTTATTTTTGTTACCATCGTTATTTGTTACTATTTGTTCTCCTTTTTCTTTTTTTAATATCCACCCTCTCCTCTTTTTTCTTTTTTTTATTATCTTTACTTTTTTTCCTCTTTTAACCCTTTTCTTCACTTTCTCTGGCTTCTTCCACTCCTGTTTTTTTTTATTATTCTTCTGTTTCACCTTCTCTCTCTTCTCCATTTCCTCCTCCTCTTTCTCTTCCTATGCATTAAATCTGAAGCAAAATCCTTTCAGGCAAACAAACTTCCTTTTTTTAACTTCTCTTTATCTTCTCTATTTTCTTTATTATTATCATTATTATTTTTCCTTCTGTTTCATCTTTTCTCTCTTCTCCATTTCCTCCTCCTCTTTCTCTTCCTATGCATTAAATCTGAAGCAAAATCCTTTCAAGCAAACAAACTTCCCAGGCCGCAAAAGTTAGCCCTAGTATATAGCGTCAGAAATATAATATCAATGGTAAAAGCATTATAAGATACCCTCAATCTTCAAACGGGAGAGGCTTTTATTCTTTCCTATCTCAGCACTTTAGTTCCCTTCTCTTCCTTCCTATTCAAACACTTTAATTCTCCTTTTCTCTTTCCATCTCTACATTTTAGATCACTTGTACTCGTTCTTTTCTCTACACTTAAGTTCCCTTCCTTCCCTTCCTTTCTCTCTTCCCTATTCCTTTTTTTTTCTTTCCCATCCTTATATTTCAGTTCCCTTCTATTCTTTTTTTCCCTACACTTCAATTCCTTTCCCTTCCCTCCCTTCCCTTCATTTACATTCCCTTCTTTCCCTTCCCATACATACCCTTCAATTCCTTTCCCTACCCGCCCTTCCCTAAATTTACGTTCCCTTCCCTTCTTCTCCTTCCCTACACTTCAATTCCTTTCTCTCTCTCCCTTCTTTTCCCTTCTCTCAATTCCCTTCCATTCCTTCCCTTCTCTACCCTTCAATTCCCTTCTCTCCCTCCCTTCTTTTTCCTTCTCTCAATTCCCTTCCATTCCTTCCCTTCCTTACCCTTCATGTCCCTTCTCTCCCTCTGTTCTCATCCCTTCTGTCAGCTCCCTTCTCTTCTTACCCTCCCCTACACTTCACTTCCCTACTCTCCCTCCCTATTCTTCCCTCCCATCTCTCAGTTGCCTCCTACTCCCTTCTCCTACTTCCCTCCCATTTCGTCCCTTCCTTATACTTCAGTTCTCTTTGGGATAATATTAATGACAACAGTAATGCACCTCGCCTCCTCGATGTCTCTTGAAAGTGGCATAATCAGTAGGTATGTCGAGCCATTAGTGTTGCTGCTACGCGTGGTTGGTGATTAGGGTGATTCTGCGTCTCATTACGGAGGCTGCGGCTGATTGGGGTGTGGTTGTGTGTGTGTGTGTTGGTGGTTTAATGATGAGGCGGATGATTTAGTGGTACTGTTGTTGTTGTTGCTGTTGGTGATGGTGTAATTATTGTTGTTGTTTTTATTATTTTTTGCTTTTTATTAGTTACTCTTAGTCATTTTATTATCATTTTTATTTTTATTCTTATTTTCATTATTATTATTACTATTGTTGTTTTTTACAGTAAAGAAAGTAGCTCAAGGGAAAAATTTATTATTGTTTTTTTATTAACTTTTTGGTTTTTATTACTCTTACTCTTAGTCTTATTATTCTCATTCTTATTTTTATTTTTATTATTATTGTTATTACTATTGTTGATTTTTTTTACAGTAAAGAAAGTAGCTCAAGAGAAAAAAAGAGAAAACAAGTTGAAATAAAAAAGCCTGTTGTTATTTTTTTGTTATTGTATTTGTGTATTTTCTGCGTTAATCAACATCACCGATTATGTTATGAGTAGCAGAGTCGATTGGTTTGTTTGTTTGTTTTTTTCTCTCGTTTGTTTGTTGTTTAATTATATTAGTTCATTTTCCCTTCCTTTTTTTTAGCTTCGATTACTTACACAAGTGCTCAGTATTTTTATTTAGGAGTTTACATTTTTTTTTCATTGGGAATTTTGAAACAAAGTAGGTAGGACTGTTTTTTGTTAATCTATTTTTTGAATTCATTCTCACGTATCTTTTCCTACCAGACATATGTATAAGTAGTCGGTGTCTTTTTATCTTGCTTTATCATTCATTCCATGTTATCCATTTCGAAACAAACTTCTGCATATTTTTACCACGTTACTTTTTTGTTTCTATTTTTTGCATTCATTCTCACGTATCATTTCCTACCAGACAGATATATAAGTAATCGGTGTCTTTTTATCTTTCTTGGTCATTCATTCCATTTTTATCAGCCATTTCGAAACACACTTCTGCATATTTTTACCACGTTACTTTTTTGTTTCTATTTTTTGCATTCATTCTCACGTATCATTTTCTACCAGACAGATATATAAGTAATCGGTGTCTTTTTATCTTCCTTGGTCATTCATTCCATTTTTATCAGCCATTTCGAAACACACTTCTGCATATTTTTACCACGTTACTTTTTTGTTTCTATTTTTTGCATTCATTCTCACGTATCATTTCCTACCAGACAGATGTATAAGTAATCGATGTCTTTTTATCTTCCTTGATCATTCATTCCATTTTTATCAGCCATTTCGAAACACACTTCTGCATATTTTTACCACGTTACTTTTTTCCACCGTCTCCCCTTAAGTTTAACGACCGAAAGAAAACGGGGTAGCGGCGCCCGGAATTAGCGCGCCGTGCCATCTGGTGTCAACGATCGGCAGGAGAGACGTAACCTGCCGATTAATGGCTCTCACGTGTTGAGTGTTGCGTGAGGCGAGATTTTAAAGGTGCCTGTGTGGAGGAGGAGGAGGAGGAGGAGGAGGAGGGGATGGTAATGGAGGGTGTGGTCTTGGTGTTATAGTGTTATAGAAAGAAGTAGAGGAGGAGGGAAGAAGAGAAGGAAGAGGTGGAGGAGGAGGAAGGAATGGAGGTAGAAGGGGAACTAGTGGATGTTGATGGGGACAGATGATGATGATGATGAGGAGGAGGATGAGGATGAAGAGGACGAGGAGGAGGAGGAGGAGAAGGAGGAGGAAGATACGGGGTACTAGTGGTGCAGTACGAGGAGGAGGAAGAGGAATGGTGGTGGTGTTGACAGTGGAAGTGAAGGAGGAGGAGGACGAGGAAGAGGAGGAGGAGGGGGAGGAGGAGGAGGAGGAGGAGGAGGAGGAGGATGGGGGTACTAGAGGTGTAGATCGAGGAGGAGGAAGAGGGAGGGTGGCGGTGTTGACAGAGGTGAAGAAGGAGGAGGAGGAGGAGGAAGAGAGGAAAAGGAGGAAAATATTATTGGTCTGTCAGGCAATTTTTCATGTTCATCTCTGGTATTTTTTTCCTTCTATTTCTTACTTATTTTTCCCTTTTATTATTCTTAAGGACCCAAACACACCTAACTCAAAGCAGCCA
The DNA here is from genome assembly GCF_024679095.1 of Eriocheir sinensis. Lineage (NCBI taxonomy): Eukaryota > Metazoa > Arthropoda > Malacostraca > Decapoda > Varunidae > Eriocheir > Eriocheir sinensis. The sequence goes on from NC_066530.1 coordinate 14,294,171, forward strand.
AACTAAGAGAGTCGTAGATCAAGAAGTGAATCAATATACACAAAATAAATACGTTAGTTAATATAAATTTGAGGTGAAAAAGAAACTCGGTATTTACAACTAATATAAATCTATAAAAAAATAACCTTCCTTAAAATCCGTATTCAACTTTTCGAAAACGTCTCCATAGGCTACTACTTCACTATTATTTCCACGTTAATTTGTGTGTCAGTTTTCGATTCATACTATAAATCAGCCCTCCCTTCCTCCTTGTCAGAGCTGTTGCCTTCATTCATTCGTTATTGACCCTTCCAGTCTCAAATTTCGTCTCAACTCGTAACTCATTCGTCCAATCACCTTTCCGCTTAACTTCCCCCTTCCTAATTACAGGGTTCGGCTTCACTAACAATACACACATGCAATTAGGTCATTCGTCGTCCTCCTCTCTTACCAATTATAGTTTTCCCCTTCACTCACAACCCAATCCTCCAATCACAACTCGCTTACTCTTCCAATTTTAACTTTCGTCTCCCCCCTCTTCTTCCTCCTCCCTTCCCAATGACAGCTCTGGCCTTCACTCACAACCCAATCCTCCAATCACAACTCTTGCCTTCTCTAACAACTCGCTTACTCTTCCAATCATAAGTTTCGTCTTCCCCCTCTTCTTCCTCCTCCCTTCCCAATCACAGCTCTCGCCTTCACTCACAACCCAATCCTCCGATCACAACTCTTGCCTTCTCTAACAACTCGCTTACTCTTCCAATCATAAGTTTCGTCTTCCCCCTCTTCTTCCTCCTTCCTTCCCAATCACAGTTTTCCCCTTCACTCACAACCCAGTCCTCCAATCACAACTCTTGCCTTTTAACAACTCACGCACTCTTCCAATTATAACTGTCGTCTTTCCCCTCTTCTTCCTCCTCCCTTCCCAATCACAGTTTTCCCCTTCACTCACAACCCAGTCCTCCAATCACAACTCTTGCCATCACTAACAACTCGCTCACTCTTCCATTTATAACTTTCATCTTCTGCCCTTCTTCTTCCTCCTCCCTTCCCAATCACAGCTCTCGCCTTCACTCACAACCCAATCTTCCAATCACAACTCTTGCCTTCTCTAACAACTCGCTTACTCTTCCAATCATAACTTTCGTCTTCACCCATTATTTTCCCAGTCACAACGCGTCTTCCCTTCTTCCCAATCCCAACTTCCTTGGACTTCACTCTACGACTTGAACTCTTTCAAGAGAAGGGTATCAGGACACCTCTCCTCCCGAAATTGACCTCTTTTGATTCTTTTTTAGGAGCAGCGAGGAGCGGGCTTTTTTTATTATTGTTTCCTTTTTTTTGCCCTTGAGCTGTCTCCTTTGTTGTTAAAAAAAAGACTTCACTATACAACCCATTCTTACAATCACAACTTTCTCCTTTCTTCACAATCACTGCTGTCGCTCTCACTAACAACCCATTCTTGCAGTCACAACCATAGTCTTCCTTTCTCCCAAGCATGACTTTCTTCACTAACAACTGACTCACTCTTCCGATCACAACTTTCCTCCCAATCACACAACTTCAAACTTCACTAAACAACCCATTCTTGTAATCACAACCTTCGTCTTCCTATCTTTTCCTAATCACAACCCTCTCCACTAACAACTCACTCACTCTATCGATTACAACTTCCTCTTCTCCCAACACACAACTTCAGATTTCACTAAACATCCCAATCTTTCAACCACAACTTTTCCTCATTAACAATTCATCTTTCAACCCAATCACAACCTCCCCCAAAACACCTCTTTGAAACCTTATCACATCCACGGAATCGAGAAAGCCAATTGAAACCACGTAAGCGAATCACACGGAGTCGTAAACCAAACCAGTGAAAGTTGCCGAAGAGAGTCTGTGTAGGAGCGCGAGAACTGGCGAGACACACGGAGATGTTGACGGGTCGACAGCCAGCACGCGACTGAGAGCTTGTCTTATCCTCAACCCCCGTCCTGTCTCTTCCCCGCTTTGCTCCGCCGCTCAGCCAACCAGCCAACAGTCAGCTCGCTCGCCCGACCTCTCTAAACTTGGTCTTTCTTCGCCAAGGTCCCTCCAGCGGCTTACTCCCCGCATCCATACACCTTCCCTCGCGTCCAGGGCAAAAATATCCAGTCTCCATCATGCGGGGCCGTCAGAGAGGAAGGGAACTTGCCTGGGCTATGTTAGGGCGCGAACGAGAGTATATGAAGAGGGAGATGAGGGAAGAGAGAGTTTGTAAAGGGGAGAAAGCGTTAGGTTAGAGGAAGGTTTAAGTTATTTCTCTTAGTGATGAAGACAAAAACAAATAAAACGAGGATTAATATATTTCTCTTTACTGCTTGATTTTGCCATTTTTGTTTGTGATTTTGAATGATGCACATACATTTAAAGAAAGAATTAAGTAAAAGAAGTTAGTCTGCTAGAGATAAATACGAAAACAAAGAATAAAACTAAGAATCATATTAATTGTTTTTTTCACTGCTTAATTTTGCCATTTTTATTTATTGTCTTGAATGTTGCACCAATTATTTTAAGAATGAGTTAAATAAGAGAAGGAAGGAGCTGTTTTGTAATTGATAAAAAACAGACAAATAAAACCTAGAATCATATATAGTTCTTATCTTTACTTAATTTCGTCATTCTTGTTTATAATTTTGAATGTTAGAATTTTTTTAAGAAAGAGGTAAAAAGCAAACAAACGAAAACAGACCATAAGGAAGATATGAAGTTCTTCTGTTAGTGATAAAAACAAAAAACAACAGCGAGGAATCAGATATATATTTTTCCTTTCCCTAATTTCGCATTTTGTGTTTATTATTCTAAATGTCTCACAAAAGGGTTAGCTAAGAGGAGGATAAAATGTTTCTGTTACTGATAAATACGAACACAAGCAAAAGAAACCGAAGAATCATATATATATATATATATTTTAATTTCCTTACCTCTTTTCGTCTTTTTTAGTTTCTATTTTATATGCCATACAAGTTTTTATATAGGAGGAGGATAAAATGCTTCTGTTAGTGATAAATCAAATACCAACACAGATGAAACAAACCGAAGAATCATTCATATATATTTTTTTCCTTACTTCATATTTCATCTTTTTTCTCTTTTCTATTTCATATGCTATACAAGTTTTAGATAAGAGGAGGAGGATAAAAGTGTTTCTGTTAGTGACTTATATGAACACACACAAAAAACAAACAAACCGCAGAATCATATCTATTGTTTTTTTTTCTTTTCATAATTTCGTCATTTTTGTTTTAAAATTTCGAACGTTTCACAGAGTTCTAGATAAGGGGAGTATAATAAAAAGCATTTCTGTTAGCGACATAAACGAACACACACACACACACACACACACACACACACACACACACACACACACACACACACACACACACACACACGGCCCGGTAGCATATTTACATTATGTTGTTAGGATTTTGTCGCGCGTGGCTAGCCCCACCCCCTGCAGTGACGTCACGCTTTGGTACCTCCTGATTGGCTGCTGCCTCCCTCCTTCCCCCCCCCCCCTCTCTCTCTCTCTCTCTCTCTCTCTCTCTCTCTCTCTCTCTCTCTCTCTCTCTCTCTCTCTCTCTCTCTCTCTCTCTCTCTCTCTCATCTAAGAAGAGAGAGAGGGCAGGCAAGAGGGGAAGGAGGGAGGCAGCAGCCAATCAGGAGGTATCATAGCGTGACGTCACCGCAGGGGTGGGGTTAGCCTCCGCGCGACAAAATCCTAACAACATTTCGTAAACATGCGG
>NC_066530.1:14300431-14307931 GCF_024679095.1 Eriocheir sinensis
TCTCTCTCTCTCTCTCTCTCTCTCTCTCTCTCTCTCTCTCTCTCTCTCTCTCTCTCTCTCTCTCTCTCTCTCTCTTTCAATTTATCTATCTCTCAATATTTTCCTTCCTTTTTGATCTTTCCCTTTTCCTTTCTGTTTTCTTTGATTTATTTTCCTCTCATTTTTTCATTCTTACCTTTTATCTTTTCTTTCCTTCTTCCTTCATTACTTTCTTTCCGTATCCTTTCCATCTATTTATCTATTTTTTCTTTATTTTTATCCTTTTTTTTCCTTGTTTTGGCTTTTCCTCTCACTCATTCCTTCCTTTCCTCTTTCCTTCTCGTTCTTCCTTCCCCTCTTTCATTTTTCCATTCTCTCTCTCTCTCTCTCTCTCTCTCTCTCTCTCTCTCTCTCTCTCTCTCTCTCTCTCTCTCTCTCTCTCTCTCTCTCTCTCTCTCCCCCTCTTTCTCTCTCTCCCTCTCTCTCGTGCGCTGGCGTGATTTCCAATACCAGGAGGAGGAAGTGTGTTTATTGCAATACAGACGAGATTATTATATTTCCCTCGGCTTTTTTCTGTTCTTCTTTATTTCGTTCGAGGCAAGAGCAGTGGACGAAGAGGGTGGCTATCTTATGGTGGTGGTGGTGGTGGGTGGTGGAAGGAGAGTACGTGAGGGGAAAGGATTACAAGTTCAGTTTTTACCTCCATGGAGTTTATTGGTAAAAGTATAAGGGAAGGGAAGTTGCAAGAGGAGCAAGAAGAGCAAGGTTAGGATTCGTATTGAGCAGTGTATATAGATGTTAGAAGCTGCATAGGAGAAGAGAATGGTTACGTTAGGGGATCAATCACTTATATATCAAATTCGTAGAGGAAGACAAGTGTTTGAATCTCTGTAGAAAAGATAAAAGGGATCATTAATGTTAGGTATTCAAAGAAGAAAAAAAAGAAAAAGTAAAAAAACGATCGAATCCCTTTTTCAATGTCAACTGTTATTGCTTATATTAATAGAGTTCGTATAGAGAGGCAGATGTTCGAAGGTGGATATAATAGAGAAATGGCAATACTTAACCTTAGGAACTCTTACTCATTAACAGAACACGTACTGTCTTAAATATGGCTAATACTGTATATACGGATGTTTTTATAGTTTTTTCAGGAGTAGATAAAATATGAAGCAAAAAGCAGAAACAAGATAACGAAGAAAATGATAGAATTCTAATCAACCACATCCTTATTAATCACCTCCTTCTCATATCCGACCATTCATTTCTTTCCGGCCCATACCAGAATCATTAATGAATACGGCTTGAAAAAGAAGATTAATGACCGAAGAATTGAGATCAAGTTTTGTGAAGTAGGTGAAAAAGATCCTTAATGAGCAGGTATAGAAGTGAAAGGGAAAGGAGGGTAGGGTAAGAAATTAGGTAGGTGAGAAAGAAAGTATGTAAGGTAAGAAGTGAAAGGGAAAGGGAGATAAGTTAAGAGAGTAGATAGGTAAGGTAAAAACTGAAAGGGAAAGTAGGTAAGAAAGTATATAAGAAAAAAGGGAGATAAGGTATAAATGAAAGGGAAACGCAGGTAAGCTAAAAAAAGATGTTAGATAAGAAGTAAAAGAGAGACAAAATAAAATAAAACCGCTAAGAAATAAGGTAGATAAGGTAAGGAATGAAAGAGAAAGACAAGCAACATAAAAAAATAGGTAAATAAGAAAGAAAGAACAAAGAGAAGTTAAGAATTGAAAGGAAAAGACAAAATAAGAAAGAAAATAAAGTGATCGAAGAAACTAATTAAAGGGGTCAGTTTGGCATTAAATAAAGTTAATTAAGGGAGACAAGTGAAGTGATTCATTTAATTAAGAGACGAAAGAATGTATTAGAAGAAATAAATAAGGGAAAGTTTTTGAGAGAGAGAGAGAGAGAGAGAGAGTAATGTCAAGGTCACATCAAGAAAATACCACTCACACCTCCTCCTCCTCCTCCTCCTCCTCCTCCTCCTCCTCCTCCTCCTCCTCCTCCTCCTCCTCCTCCTCCTCCTCCTCCTCCTCCTCCTCCTCCTCCTCCTCGTATGTTCTCAAGCCATTGCTGTCAACCACGTGGACTAAATAAGGCGCCCTTATTAATTAGGACCATAATGACCTTACTCCATCACCGCCTCCTCCTCTTCCTCCTCCTCCAGCGCCTCTTCCTTCTCCTCGTCGTCGTCCTCCTCCTCTTCTTCCTCCTCTGACTCCTTTTCTTGCTTCTACTCTTTCTGCTTCTTATTCTCCTCTTCTTATGCTTTTCTCCTTTTTTTTCCATCTATCCATTTTTTTCTACTCCTTTTTCTTTATTGATCGCTTTCTTTTCCTCTTTTCTTTCGTTCCTTTTCTCCTCTTCATTATTTTCTTCTTTTTCTTCTTTTCTTTTTCTCCTCCTTATTTGTCTTCATATTGTTCTGGGTCTTGTTCTTCATATTCTCTTTCTTCTAGTTATTGATATTGTTTTTATTTTTGTTCTTTTGTTCTTGTTCTATCTCATCCTTTCTTCTTTCCTCTTTTATTTTTCCTTTTTTTGTTTTGCTTTCTTTTTTTGTTTTGCTTTGCTTTCTTGTTTTCCCTTTTCTTTCTTTTCTTGATTTGGTGCTTCTTGTTCTTGGTCCCTTTAGTCTTCTTGTTTTTCTCCTCCTCCTCCTCCTCCTCCTCCTCCTCCTCCTCCTCCTTCTGTTTCATGTTGTAAGGAAATATTTCTCCTTTCTTCCTTTCTACATTTGAATTTGCGGTAATGACATTAGTATGCGTGTGTGTGCGTATGTTTGTATGTATGTATGTATGTATGTATGACTGTATATGTATTTCTCTTTCTTTCTTTCTCTTTATTTATCTCTTTCTGTATCTATGTTTGTCTGTGTATATTACCTATCCGTCTGTCTATCTATCTATCTATCTATCTATCTGTATCTATCTATTTATCTATCTACCTGTTTTCCTACTTACCCAATTACCTTTCTATCTCTGAACCTTCCTTCGTATCTACTTATCTACCTGTCCTATCTACCTACTTTCCTATCTAACTGACTACCTTTCTACTTGTGAACCTCCCTATGGATCTACGTACCTACCTGTCCAGCTATCTACCTACCTTTAATTATCTACCAGTCCATCAGTCCATCCCTTTACCTGTCTGTCTATTTACCTATTGATCATCCAGGTAACAGGAACATCTCTCACACCACCTTCGCCTCGTCCTTGTAATAATAAGCAGTGAAGGTGGAATTATGCAGCGCCTCCGTCATAAAACCCTCACCTGATCACCTGCCTCTTCGGGGTAATCATCGCTCGCACCTGGTTTTCGTTAGACTTGTTTTATACCTGTTCCACCTGTGTTTTTGTTTTTCCCTTTCTCTTCTTTTACTCTCATCTTTTTCTTTTCGTATTTCTCTTTCGTCTTTTATTCCTTTCTTTCTTGCTTTCTTTCCATTTTCCCTCTTCACCTGTGTTTTCATTTTTCTTTTTCTCTTCCTCTCGTCATTTCCCTTTCTTTCTCTTTGTTTTCTTTTTTCTCTTTCATTCTTTCTTCCTTCCTTACTTTCTTTTAATTTTTTCTTCATTATATTATTTTTATCTTTTTATCTTTTCTTTTTCTTTTCCTCTCACTCTCCTTTTCATTCTTCATTTCTCTCATCCTTCATTTCTTTCAGCTTTAATTTCTTTCATTCTCTATTACTACTACTACTACTACTACTACTACTACTACTGCTACTACTACTGCTACTATTACTACTACTACTACTACTACTACTACTACTCCTGATCATTTGAAGTTTGCAACACCTAATCACGTAACAAGAAGCTCTTAAAAAAAAAATCGTATTCGTAAAATTTCTTAATAATCGTATTTTCAAAAAGTTTCTGTGTTAGTGTCGTTGCTGATTTGTTTTGTGTATATTAACGTTGAATTTGATTATTTTTGTAATATATTTTATTAGGTCGTGACTTTATTTTCATTGTTTTTGTTTCATTCTCATTAAAAGACCATATAAATCACTTTCCGACTAATGAACCTTTACCTCTTAAACTATTATCCCCATCACCATCATCATCATTATCAGCTTCAAGCATTACTAATCTATTCCATGGCAGAGGCTTTTCCTAATGTCCTCCTCTTTTTCTCTCATCTTTTTCTTTTCATATTTCTCTTTAGTCTTTTCTTCCTTCGTTTCTTGCTTTCCATTTTCCCTCTTCACCTGTGTTCTCATTTTTCTCTTTCTCTTCTTTCGTCTTTTCTTACTTCGTTTCTTGTTTCCATTTTCCCTTTTCACTTGAGTTTTCATTTTTCTCTTTCTCTTCTCTCTCTGTCTCTCTGGTGTTAGTGTGTTCAGTCCTGCTCCGGCAAAGGCTGAAATCTCACCTCTCCACCTGGTCCTTTTTCATCCCGGATTTGCTTTGTCTGGGTCGCCACTCGCTTACTTTTTGTCTTTCGGCTTTCACTATGCCTCACTATATATTACCTCTAGTCCTGTCTTATACCCGTACCCCCCTATCCCCCCCCCCCCTCATACCCTTACCAGAATAGATGAAAAGGAAGATAGCGGGACGTTGCAAATTCATCCTCCCTCCCTTTTTCCCTTTCCATTTACATTTCAGCCACACACACACACACACACACACACACACACACACACACACACACACACACACACAGACATAGAAAAACAAGAGAGAAATGAAAAAAAGCTGTTCTTCAATTTAACACTCATAAATTTAACACGTACGCGCATATTAGAACTGCCAATGTCCATCTCACACACACACACAAAAAAAAACAGATAAAAAGCACTTCTTCCTCTTCATCATCATATCTTACACCTTCATATATTAAAGTCTCATACATTACACTCAGAAAATTGAACACATACACATAATAAGACTTTTCCACGTCCATCTAACACATACGAACAACAAAAAAGGAAAGAAAAATTGACGTTCTTCTTCTTCTTCACCATATCTTACATCCCCATATATTAAAGTTTCATATATAACACTCAAGAAATTGAACATATGCACTTAATAAGACCCGTTCACTTCCATCTAACACACATAAGAAAAACAAAAAGAAAAGAAAAATCGTCGTTCTTCTTCACCATATCTTACATCCCCATATATTAAATTTTCATATATAACACTCAGAGAATTGAACACATACACATAATAAGACCTGCCCAAGTCCATCACACACAAAAATAACAGAAAATAAAAGGCCATTCTTCTTTTTCATCTTATCTTACACCTTCATATTTTCAAGGCTCATATATAACACTCATGAAATTGAACATATACACTCGAGAAGACCTGCCCACTTACAATTCTCATGCAGACACAGAAAACATTTGACGTATACACTCGATGACCTGCCCACTTTCAGTTCTCATTCACACACAGAAAAAGCCCTTCTTCTTCTTCATCATAACTAACACCTCCATATGTTAAACCCTCATGCATATACACTCGATAAGACCTGCCCACTTCCAATTCTCATTCACACACAGAAAAAGGCCTTCTTCTTCTTCTTCATCATAACTAACACCTCCATATATTAAACCCTCATGCATATACACTCGATAAGGCCTGCCCACTTTCAATTCTCATTCACACACAGAAAAAGCCCTTCTTCTTCTTCTTCATCATAACTAACACCTCCATATATTAAACCCTCGTACATAAACACCCAGAAAATTGAACACATCCATTACTGAGGAACATCGCGCATTGCCACATATATTACATTCTTTCCTCTCCTTCTATCTCATATTTCAGAGCCTTCATTTGTTGCCCGGCTCTCCTCGATTCCCCAAACTACTTACTCCTCGTGAAATGCAAGGCCGATCCTGGAAACATTAATCTCCCCAATACAACGCGTCGCTCTGTCTAATTATTTTGGGTCTCGTAACCTTGAGAGAGAGAGGGAGGGAGGGAGGAGAAGTCAGGCAGGGAGGGAAGGTACTGAAGAGGTATTGAACAGGGAAAAGTGATCGATGTCTTTGTTATGTTTATTAAGTTTTCGATACAACTCGTCTCTATGTTAAATTATTTTGGAGAGTTGAATGAAGAGGAACAAAACAGAGTGGAGTGTAAATAAAAAAGGAAGAAAGATAGATAAAAAGAGATGAGAGAGAGAGAGAGAGAGAGAGAGAGAGAGAGAGAGAGAGAGAGAGAGTCAGTAAGGGAGGGAAGGAATAAGAATCTATTGGAGAAGGGAATTGATGTATGCTTTTGTTTACACTGTATCAATAACTTATCTTGTCTTTCTATTTAATTCGTTTGGGCCTGGTAACCTTGAGAGGGAGAGAGGGATAAGTCAGCCAGTGAGGGGAGGAATTTGAATATATTGGAAAGGGGAATGCTAGATGTTTATGCTTACAAGTCGGTCTTTTCATACTTCCTCCCTCTATTGATTTATATTGTTACCTTACGAGAAAGATCAAATTAGTAAGTAAGTAAGTAAGTTAGTAAATAGTAAGTGAGGGAAGACATTAGAATATATTTGGAAAGGGGAATTGATCGATGTTTATATATACATCTCACTTACACCTTGTTCTCATTGATATTCCAGTCTGGTAACCTTGAGAAAGAGATCATTGGTATTAGTAGAATCAGGAATTACCATACGTGTATTTGGAGGGGAAATTGATTAAGCTTTATGTTGACACTCCATCAATTTACTCCGTTTACTCCCCTTCCCTTTCTTTCCCTCCTTCCTCTTCTCCCCTCTCCTTCCCTTTCTTTCCTTCCTTCCTCTTCTCCCCTCTCCTTCCCTTTCTTCCCCACCTTCCTCTTCTCCCCTCTCCTTCCCTTTCTTTCCTTCTTTCCTCTTCTCCCCTCTCCTTCCCTTTCTTTCCTTCCTTCCTCTTCTCCCCTCTCCTTCCCTTTCTTTCCTTCCTTCCTCTTCTCCCCTCTCCTTCCCTTTCTTTCCTTCCTTCCTCTTCTCCCCTCTCCTTCCCTTTCTTCCCCTCCCTCCTCTTCTCCCCTCTCCTTCCCTTTCTTCGCCCCTCTCCTTCCCTTTCTTCCCCTCCCTCCTCTTCTCCCCTCTCCTTCCCTCACTCTTTCCTTCCCTCCTCCCTTTCCTTCCCTCCCATCCGTTTCCTCTTCTCTTTCCTCTCTCCTTCCCCCATTTCTCCCCTTCCTTCATCAATTTCCTCTGTTTCCTCTCCTTCCCTTTCTTCCTCTCCCTCCTCTCTCCCCCTCTCCTCTCCTCACCCTTTCCTTCCCTCCTCCCTTTCCTCCCCTACCATCCGTTTCCTCCTCTTCTCCCTCTCCTCTTCCCCCCCTTTCCTCTTGTTTTCTCTAATGATTTGTTCTTGTTAGCTTGAGAGAAAGATCAAAGTTTAGATAGGAAGTGAGGGCAGGATTTTGATTATATTGGAAAAGGGAATTGATAGACGTTCCTGTTTGCTTTTTATTAATTTACTGCTTGTTTTCTTTATTTATTCAGTCTCGTAACCATGACAGAATGATCAAGGTAATAGAGGCAGGAATCTATCTATCTATC
>NC_066530.1:14310431-14335431 GCF_024679095.1 Eriocheir sinensis
AAGGAGTAGAAGGGAGGAAAAGGGGTAGATAGGCAGTCAAGAAGGAGTAAGAAGATAGAGGGAGAGAAGGAAGGTAAGGGAGGAAGGACAAGAGGAGTAGAAAGGGAGAGTAGGGGGAGAAGGGATAGATAGGGAGGAAAGAAAAGTGAAAGGAGAAGGGAGGTAAGGGAAGCGGAAATGGAGGAGTTGAAGGGAGGAGGAGGAGGAATGGAGAGCGAAAGGAGGGACAGGAGTCAATAAAATAAAATAAGGGTAAAAGAGGAGAAAGATGGAGGTAGATGATAGTGGAAAGATGAATGTGGTAGGAAAGATAGAAGGGAGAAGAAGAAATGGAGAGTGGAGATAGAAAAAAAAAGTAGAAAGAGAAAGAGAAAAGGTAGGGATAAGTTGAAAGAGAGTAAAGAGAAAGGAAAAGGATAGAGATAAAAAGAAAAAAAAGCTGAAAAAGAGTTTAAAAAAGGGAAGAGAGGAAAAAGAGAGGAACAAGAAAGGAAGAAGCAGAAAAAGGAGAGGAAAGAGGAGGGAAAGAAAGTAAAAATAAGAGAGAGAGTTTTGAAGGTGGTAGAAAAAGAATAATTGAGAGATGAAAGTGAGAGAGTGGGAAGGGAGGGAGAAAAAAGTGAGAGTTGATAAAGAGAGAGAAAAAAAGAGAAGGAGAGAAGGGAAGGGAGAATGTTGATAGGGGGTTAGTGAAGAGAGAGAAAGAGAGAAGGAAAAAAAGAGAAGGGAGACACACACATGCAGTAACACAAACACACACAAACACACATACACACTCTCTCTTTTCTTTCTTTTTTTTTCGTTCATTCATTCATTCAGTCATTCTCTCTTTTTTTCTTTTCTTTCTTTGTTTTCTCTCTCTCTCTCTTTTCTCCTCTCTCTCTCTCTCTCTCTCTCTCTCTCTCTCTCTCTCTCTCTCTCTCTCTCTCTCTCTCTCTCTCTCTCTCTCTCTCTCTCTCTCTCTCTCTCTCTCTCTCTCTCTCTCTCTCTCTCTCTCTCTCTCTCTCTCTCTCTCTCTCTCTCTCTCTCTCTCTCTCTCTCTCTCTCTCTCTCTCTCTCTCTCTCTCTCTCTCTCTCTCTCTCTCTCTCTCTCTCTCTCTCTCTCTCTCTCTCTCTCTCTCTCTCTCTCTCTCTCTCTCTCTCTCTCTCTCTCTCTCTCTCTCTCTCTCTCTCTCTCTCTCTCTCTCTCTCTCTCTCTCTCTCTCTCACAGGGCAGGCTCGGAAACTAATTTATCCAGTGTATCCGAAGTGAAAGGAAACTTGTAGAAAGGAAAAGCAACGCAGACTTGTAACGCTGAGGCCGGAGGGAGTTTTCTGAAGGCAACACACACACACACACACACACACACACACACACACACACACACACACACGGACACGGACACGGACACGGATTCACGCAGACACTTTTCGTTTTTTCCTTTTTCGCAGTTTCAGTATTTTTTTTCTTCCTTTCCTAAGAAGACACAAATTGGTTGACTTGTTGGGTGGAGGCTTTTTAGTGAATCGCATGTTTTTTTTAATTTTTTTATATTTGTAGAAGAGTGTCTGAGTAGAGGAAAGCCTTGTATATAGAGAGATACCTCCTCCTCCTCCTCCTCCTCCTCCTCCTCCTTCTCCTTCTTCTCCATTTTCGGGTTCCTGTTCTTCTAGTTAATGATTTTTTTCTCGTTCTTGTTCCTTTTCTTGTTTTGCCTCTTCTTCCTTTTCTTGTTTTGCTGCCTCTTCTCCTTCTTTAGTCTTGTTCTTCTTGTTTTGTTCTCCTCCTCCTCCTCCTCCTCCTCCTCCTCCTACTCCTCTCCTCCTCCTCCTCCTTCCTCTTGAGCCTGACTAATGAGTTTGTGTATATATAGAAATGAATAGGAAGTGGCCTCAAAATGATGCACTCCAGTTATAAAAGCAAAAGAGAGATGAATGATAATGAGGTGACGATTTTCCGCTAGAGAAGTGTCAAGTGTCAAGATGTTACTCGCTTTTTATTGGTATTTCTCCTTCGCCTTTTTTCCTCCTTGTTCCTCCTCATCGTCATCATTTTCATCTGTATCGCTATTTTTGTCATTATCAATATTTTCCTTTGCTTGTTCTTCTCGTTATTCTATTTCCTCTTATTCTCCCTTTTTGTAATTTATTCCTGCTTTTGTCCTTGTTCTTTTCTTTTTATTCTTGGTTTTGGTCTTGTTCTCTTCCTTCCCCCTCTCCCTTCTCTTCCTCACTCTTTTCCTTTTCCTCCTTCATCATCATCACCATCACCATATTTCTGATCTGCATTCCTTTCTTTCATAATCAGGAGAAATGTGCGAATGCCTATGACCAAACCAAATGTCTCAGTCCCCCAAACAATGGCTCGAAAAAGAAAACTGAAACGCTTGCACAGAAAATGGTGCCATGTTTGTTTTAGCGCCGACTGAACTATACGTGACTGTTTTGCTCATTTCCTTACCGCTTTACTTTCCTGCTTGTATAATGAATAACCCAGTAATTTATATGCTTTTAGAAGTAGAAATGAATGATCAGAACCGTGTATTATTGTGTTTTAATTTTGTTCTTGTTTTCCTTCAATCTGACTAACTTCCTTCACTTTTCCTTTCATTTTTTTCCATTTTTCTTGTCTATCTGTTTTTATTATTTGTCTTTACTTCTGTTCATCCTTTTTACTTTGTCTATACCATCTCTCTTCTTTGTCATACTTCAGCTTTCCTCTTCCTCCTCTTTCTCCAGCTCTCCTCTTTCTCCAGCTCTCCTCCTCTTTCTCCAGCTCTTCTCCTCTTTCTCCAGCTCTTCTCCTCTTTCTCCAGCTCTTCTCCTCTTTCTCCAGCTCTCCTCCTCTTTCTCCAGCTCTCCTCCTCTTTCTCCAGCTCTCCTCCTCTTTCTCCAGCTCTCCTCCTCTTTCTCTCCAGCATTCCTCCTCTTTCTCCAGCTCTCCTCCTCTTTCTCTGTCTCTCCTCCTCTTTCTCCAGCTCTCCTCCTCTTTCTCCAGCTCTCCTCCTCTTTCTCCAGCTCTCCTCCTCTTTCTCCAGCTCTCCTCCTCTTTCTCCAGCTCTCCTCCTCTTTCTCCAGCTCTCCTCCTCTTTCTCCAGCTCTCCTCCTCTTTCTCCAGCTCTCCTCCTCTTTCTCCAGCTCTTCTCCTCTTTCTCCAGCTCTCCTTCTCTTTCTCCAGCTCTTCTCCTCTTTCTCCAGCTCTCCTCCTCTTTCTCCAGCTCTCCTCCTCTTTCTCCAGCTCTCCTCCTCTTTCTCCAGCTCTCCTCCTCTTTCTCCAGCTCTTCTCCTCTTTCTCCAGCTCTCCTCCTCTTTCTCCATCTCTCCTCCTCTTTCTCCATCTCTCCTCCTCTTTCTCCATCTCTCCTCCTCTTTCTCCAGCTCTCCTCTTTCTCCAGCTCTCCTACTCTTTCTCCATCTCTCCTCCTCTTTCTCCAGCCCTCCTCCTCTTTCTCCAGCTCTTTACCTCTTTCTCCAGCTCTCCTCCTCTTTCTCCAGATCTCCTCCTCTTTCTCCAGCTCTCCTCCTCTTTCTCCGTCTCTCCTCCTCCTCCTTCTCTTTATCTGTTATCGCAAAAAATCAAAACAAATCGCATTCATGAACCTCCTCACGCATGCAACACTTATTAATCAGGAAAGCCACTCTTCCGGACACCTGAGACGTTAATTAATAGAACTTCCGGCACACAGGTGAAGCGTGACGCAACTTTGCCCGAAAAATAGACTCTGCGAACCCTTCAGGAAACTGGACCCGGCGACGACTTTGAGGAATTTCGTAAAAGGATTGATTGATTGATTAATGTATTGATGTATTTATTTATTGATTGATTGATTAATTGATTGATTGATTGAGACGATACAGTTGTGACTTGATTATTTGTTGTCGCTTTTTTTATATACTCCAAAATTTTGCTTCCCATATTTTAAAACATACTAGACAAAATGGGATGATTACACACACACACACACACACACACACACACGCACACAGAAATGGAGACCCAGTTATACTATTTCCTGGTGTGTGTGTGTGTGTGTGTACAGAGGGGAGGGGGCGATTGTTGGTGGTGTCATCTGTACGTGAAAGGAAGGGAAGGGAAGGGAAGGGAGGGAAGAAGAGAATGTCCAGTTCCTGTGAAGCCTGAGTCGGACAGGAAGACGAGAGGAAGCAAGGGAGAGGAATTTTTACAGTTATTCTTTTTTTTTTCATTTTTTCGTCGATTTTATTTCTTTTTTTTCTTAGTCATTTCCTCCTATCTTGTTTCTTCTTTTCTTTGTCTTTTTCTCGTATTTTTCTTCTTTGTCTTTTTCTCCTATCTTATTTTTTCTTTTCTTTGTTTTTTCCTCTGATCGTTTTTCTTCTCTTCTTTGTCTTCTTTTTCTATCTTATTTCTTCTTTTCTTTGTCTTTTCCTCCTATCTTGTTTCTTCTTTTCTTTTATTTCTTCTTTTCTTTGTCTTTTCCTCCTATCTTGTTTCTTCTTTTCTTTTATTTCTTCTTTTCTTTGTCTTTTCCTCCTATCTTGTTTCTTCTTTTCTTTTATTTCTTCTTTTCTTTGTCTTTTCTTCCTATCTTGTTTCTTCTTTTCTTTTATTTCTTCTTTTCTTTGTCTTTTCCTCCTATCTTATTTCTTCTTTTCTTTTATTTCTTCTTTTCTTTGTCTTTTCTTCCTATATGTCTTTCCTAATCACCGTAAAGGGAATACTGTTACAGGATGAAGGAAATGTAAACAACCCAAATATAGAATCAAATACAAATCACAATTCACAAACTTCTCTCATCTTTCTCTCCCTTTTTTTTCTTTGTGTTCTTGCTATTTTTCTTTTTGCTCACTCTTGGTTTCTTTTTTTTTGTTCTTATTCCTGTTCTTTTTCCTGTTCTTGTTCTTCTTTTCAAACTATTTTTCTTATTTTCTTACATTTTTCTCTCAATTCTTGTTTCTCATTCTTGTTATTGTTTTTGTTGGTGATATTATTATTATTATTATTATTATTATTATTATTATTATTATTATTATTATTATTATTATTATTATTATTATTATTATCGTCTCTTGAATGCATTTTTTTTTGCCTATGATACCTCGTACAATTCGTTTCTCTTTCTCTTTGTTGCAGATCGTGTGGAGCAAGTGAGCGAACCTTAAGTGCGTCCAACGATAGATACAGAAAACAGACTAATGATGATAAATACTGAGAAAAAAGTGTAGTGATAGAGTAGAAATATAATAAAATGAAATACTGCTAAAGAAAACGAAAAAAAAGGAAAAAAACTGCGATATAATAAATAGTGAACTAGAAATACGGAAAACATAATAAAGGAAAATACGATAAAATTAGAAAATATGTATTGTGGCGAACTTAAAAAAAAAAATGTAAACAGTTGAGAAAATAAGTGAAAATAGGAGAGAAATACTTGTAGTGGTGAACTAAAATATCGGAAAACTGATAAAGTAGTCGAAAAAAATGAAAATGTGTATTGTGGTGAACTTAAAAAAATGAAAACAACAGAGAAAAAAACCCCCGAAAATCCGAAAGAAATTCCTTTAGTGGTGAACTAAAATATAGGAAAACTGAATAGCAAAACAAACAAAAAAGTGGTGAACTAAAAAGAATTGAAAACGAGTAAACAAAGAAACAGAACAAGAAAAAAAAGCAAAAAAAGTAAACTGGTAAACTAGAAACAAGGAAAACGAAAGAGGTAAAGAAATTGAGGTCATTATCACTTGTAATTGAAAAGAAAACGAGTAGTGGCGAACTAATATCATAGAAAACGGAATATATCTAAAGAAAACGGGCTCATTAAGACTAGTTACATAGAAAATGAGTTGAGGTGAACTAGTGGCATAGAAAATGGAATATAGCTAAAGAGAACGGGCTCATCATAGCTAGTTACATAGAAAACGGGTAGTGGTGTAATAGTGGCATAGAAAACGGAATATAGCTAAAAAAAAACTGGCTCATTATGAATTGTTACATAGAAAACGGGTAGTGGTGAAATAGTGGCATAGAAAACGGAATATACTCAAAGAAATCGAGACCAGCGAACAGGATTGAGCTTCGGCGTCTCATCAAGCAAGGTAAATCCTGACTCTGTTTTGTAATCATTATATTGTATTATTTTTGTAGATAGTATTCCCTTTTTATTATGTTCTATTATTTTATTAGTTTTTTTTTCATATTTTGGGACTCCGGTCATCTTTTCACTCTTAAGAAAGCCAAAGAAAGATAAATGGTAAAGATGTGATAATTTTTCGTTGGAGAAGTGTCGAGTGTCCAGACGATAATAATAATAATAATAATAATAATAATAATAATAATAATAATAATAATAATAATAAGGGAATACTATCTGCTGTTTTCTAGGCATTGCACCTGTTCAACCTATTGTCTTCCCTTCTTTTATCCTTGGCATCATTATCTTAGGCATCTGCATCGTTATCTTCATCCTTATCATCAATGTTTTACTCTTCTTGTTCGTCTCTTTCTTCTAGTTTCTCTGTTTAAACTTTTTTCTTTCTCCTTTTTTTCCTTGGCATCATGATCTTAGGCATTTGCATCGTTATCTTCATCCTTATCATCAATGTTTTACTCTTCTTGTTCGTCTCATTCTTCTAGTTCCTCTGGTTAGCCTTTTTTCTTTCTCCTTTTTATCCTTGGCATCATGATCTTAGGGACTTGCATCGTTATCTTCGTCATTATCATCAATGCTTTCCTTTTCTTGTTCGTCTCATTCTTCTAGTTCTTCTTTGTTCTCTTTAAGATCAGATGTTATTTGGTATATTGATATTCCTTTTTAATTACGGTACTGTATTTTTTTTCATTTATCTACCTAATTCTTTTCTTATATATGCTTCTTATCTCCTACTCATGATATGCTGTTATATGTTTCAGTAATCTAAGATATATTCTGATGGAAGTTTTCTTTTTTCCATGTTTTTCCATTTTTCATTAACTCATTATTATCTATTCTATCATATTTTCAAACCGTATTTCCTTATTCTCGAGCTTAATAATATTGAAACTCCTGATTATATTGGTATTCCCGTTTTATTTCTATTATTTTCTACTATAAGACATTCAGATCCTGTTCCAACCCCTCGTGGCTCACTCTCCACTCGCTGGGCTTATTGATATTCCTGACCACGGCACTTGTTCGCTAGTTGGCGTTCCTGCTCGTGGTATTGGCAGCCGTGTGAGGCGGTCAGATCCTTTCCGTGGTCAGGGGGCACTGCGGTAGTTTGTTATCGTCTGGTGTTAGGCTGTCAGACGGGTGGTCAATGGTTTCCCTTTCTCCCCCTTGAACCCTGTTACCTGATGCTCCCCTTGTGCCTACCCTGGGTGTGTGTATTTGTAGATATCTTGACAGACTGAGAAATAAAGATGATAAGTAGATATACATACACAGATAGATGGGTAGATAGACGGAGGGAGAGACAGATAGAAAGATATAGAGAAAGGGAAACCAATTGATGCATATATAAAAATGATTGCAACTTGATGACAGATAGATAAATGGGTAGATAGATAGAAAGAGATAGATAGGTAGAGAGATTGGTAAAGAGAAAGACTAATACATAAAAAAATTACATACGAACACCAAAGGACATACTTATAGGCATACTGATAGACAGATTAATGATAGATTGATAGATGGGCAGATAGATAAAAAAGACAGCTAGAGAAGGATAGAAATAGTCATATAGATAGATAAATGTTTAAATAGACAGATTGATAAACAGAGATAGAAAGAGAAAAACAGTAAATTGTCAGATAGATATAGATTAAAAAAAACTAGATAAGGAGACAAAATAGGAATATAGATAGATAATTGGGTAGATAGAGATAGATAAAATGATAAATAAGTGTATAGGAACATAGATAAATAGATAAGTGTGTCTATGTGTGTGTGTGTGTGTGTGTGTGTGTGTGTGTGTGTGTGTGTGTGTGTGAGTGACAAGAATCCTTCCTGTTTTGGTCGTGTGACGAGGCCTATTGAGAGGAGGAAGAGGAGGAGGAGGAGGAGGAGGAGGAGGAGGAGGAAGAAGAAGAGTGAACGTGTGTGTGTGTGTGTGTGTGTGTGTGTGTGTGTGTGTGTGTGTGTGTGTGCGGCTGAATGACTGTGAATACCGTTGATTGCTTCCTTTCGAGAGAGAGAGAGAGAGAGAGAGAGATGATCGAGTCTGCATGGAAGAACAACTTGGTATATGCGAGAAATATAAAAAAAAACGGGAACTTCTGCTAAAACGCCTGAAGGAAAACGGGAACAAAGAACCGAATATGCTTTTGTAAATAATTGAATAGAAAAAACGAGACAGAGACGAGACTGACCCTTGTGTAGGTTCAATCACGCGAGGAGTCAGGTGAAGCAAGTTAATTGATTCAGGTATATACGACACACCTGTACGAGTTCCCAGGTAGGGCAAGGAAGCACTAGACTACACAGCGTCATCTGGTGGTATGATAAGTAAACAGATGGGCAGAAAAATGTACAAACAGATAAACTAAAGAGAAAGACAATAAATAGAGAGAAAGACAGATGGGTAAATTACACCAGGAAGTATTTATAAAGATTATCGTAGGTACAAGAGTATGCATTTTCATTTGGGGGCGGGTTCAGTCAACAAATGGGTAGATAAATGTATAGATAGATAAATAGAAAGGTAGATAGATAGGTTAATAAAAACAGCGTATCAGAACACCTCTCCTTCCGAAATTAACCTCTTTTTTGGCCACTCTTCATAACTCTTTATAGGAGCAGTTATTTGCGGGCTTTTTTCTTCATTATTGTTTTCTTTTTTTATGCCCTTGAGCTGTTTCCTTTACTGTAAAAAATAACAGGAAATATTTTTAAGGAATATACATGTTGATTCTTAGGATGGAACACGTTTTTACTTACCATTCTTACTTTACTTGTGGGGGAAGAGTAGAGGATGAAGAATGTAGGGAGTAGGGGAAATGAATACAGGGAGTCAAGAGTGAGAATGAAGAGTTTTATTTACAAGAGGTTTGGTTGGGTTTATTTTGATCTAGGAAATGTTAGATTAAGTTTAGGTTATCCAAGAAGGGTTATGTATAGCTTGTACGAGGAAGGGTTTAGATAGGATTTAATTTGATCTAGGAGAGGTTAGGTTAGTCTGTCTTAAATTATGAAGAATCACGTTTGGTTAAGTCGATCTAGGAAGTGATATCTTAGGTTTATTTTATCTAGGAAGGATTTGGTTACTAGTTATAGTTTATCTAGGAAGAGTTAGATCAAGCTCACTTACCTACGAAGAGTCAGAATAGGTGTACCAGAAAGACTTAACTCCTGTCTGGGAAGTGATATGTTAGGTTTGTTTTATCTAGGAATCATTTGGTTACTAGTTATAGCTTATCTAGGAAGAGTTAGATCAAATTCACTTACCTACGAAGAGTCAGAATAGGTGTACCAGAAAGACTTATCTCCTGTCTGGGAAGTGATATGTTAGCTTTGTTTTATCTAGGAATCATTTGGTTACTAGTTATAGCTTATCTAGAAAGAGTTAGATCAAGTCCTCTTACCTACGAAGGGTCAGATTACGTGTACCAGAAAGACTTAACACCTGTCTGGGAAGTGATATCTCAGGTTTGTTTTATCTAGGAATCATTTGGTTACTAGTTATAGCTTATCTAGGAAGAGTTAGATCAAATTCACTTACCTACGAACGGTCAGATTACGTGTACCAGAAAGACTTAACTCCTGTCTGGGAAGTGACATCTTAGGTTTGTTTTATCAAGGAAGGATTTGGTTATCTAGGAAGAGTTATATCAAATTCACTTACCTACGAATGGTCAGATTAAGTTTACCATAAAGACTTAACTCCTGTCTTCAAGTTACCGAGTCATAAAACAGTTTCTACCTACCGTTGGTGAGCTGCTCGCCGAGAGGGATGAGGAGAGGCACCAACACATTGACAGCCATGCCTCCTCAGTCTTCTTGGAACCTGATAGAGGAAAGGGCGTCATTAGCAGCCATAGGAGAAGTGTGAAGATTAGTACACTCGTTTCAGTACAAGTTTCCTGGAATTTTGGGGTATTTATGGTGGATTATGTAGATGTTGAGTTAGACTTTTTTTTTAGTATAATCAAAATGAGATCAACTTCTTATCTCGTTTTCCGCCTTGTTTTTCCTCTTTATTCTGCTTATTTCTTCCTTTATTAGTACACTCCTTTCAGTACAAGTTTCCTGGAATTTTTCGGTATTTGTGGTGAATTATGTAAATGTTCAGTTTGGCTTTTTTTAGTATATTCAAGATTGGATCAAATTCTTATCTCGTTTTCCGCCTTGTTTCTCCTCTTGATTCCTCTTATTTCCTCTTTATCCTCCTTCACCATTTATCCTTCCTCCTTCCCTTCATTCTCTCCTTATTCTTCTTATTTCTACCTTATTCTACTTCACCATTCATCCTTCCTTCTTCCCTTCATTCTCTCCTTATTCTTCTTATTTCTATCTTATCCTCCTTTACCATTCATCCTTCCTTCATCCCTCCATTCTCTCCTTATTCTTCTTATTTCTTCCTTATCCTCCTTCGCCATTCCTCCTTCCTCCTTCCCTTCATTCTCTCCTTATCTCCTTCCCCTCTTTAAATACTCTTCCTATGTGTTGTCCTTAGTTTTGCTCAGGCACCTGGTTAAGGAACATCAAGGTGAGGTGCAAGAAGGCACAGTTCCGACCTTGAGAAGAGAGGATGGCACCATGGCACTGAACAATAAAGAAAAAGTAGAGTTGTTTGCCAAGACTTTTGCTGCCAAAATGACCGTCCCTCACCCAGAAAAAGAGCCACCGACTCTCCCTTCAGTTACAAAAGAAAAGTTGACAAGCCTCTCAACAACGGAGGTGGAGGTGTATCTGGCACTGAAGGCCTTAGACGCAGATTAGGCTGTTGGCCCGGACAATATCAGCCCCCGCCTCCTGCGTCAGTGTGCCAAGGAACTCGCTCTTCCCCTCTCCAAGATATTCAACCAATGCCTTCATACCTCCACCTGGCCGCAGAAGTGGAAGACTAGCCATGTTGTTCCTGTGCACAAGAAGAACGACCGAACGGACGTGAGGAACTACAGGCCGGTGTCCCTCCTATCAGCAGTGGCAAAAGTGTTGGAGGGAATAGTGGCTGAGCGGATCACTAGACACCTGGATAGGCACTATCTGTTGAGTGCCAGGCAGTTCGGCTTCAGGAAAAACCGGTCAGCAGCCGATCTCCACCGCCACTGCTGGTCTGGCACTAGACATTGAGGGCGCATTTGACCGAGTGTGGCACACCGCCCTATTAGAAAAAATGAGAGCAGCCGGATTGGAGGGAAAGCTTCTGTGCCTGATGAAAAGGAACGCCACCTTCAAGTAGTCCTGAATGGGCACAAGTCCTCCCCACAACGGATCCACGCCGGCGTGCCACAAGGCAGCGTCATCGGGCCACTGCTATGGAACATGTACATAAATGACCTCCTCCATCTTGTTCCTAGTGCCAAAGCGTTCGCCGATGACATCACTGTGACTCACAAAATAGAGCCAGGAGGAGAGGCCCAGGCAGCACGCCAACTAAGAGCCACACTCCGGCGAATTGCAGATTGGGGGAGTAAGTGGCAAGTGAAGTTTGCCCCAGCAAAAACTCAGCTGCTGGTAGAGGCCAGGACACCTGTGGATCTCCAGCTTGAATTTGAGGGACTCAAGCTGACGCCACGTGAGGAAGTGGAGGTGCTGGGCCTCACATATGACTCCAGGCTGACCTTCCGCACGCATATCCAGCAGCTGGCAAGGGCAGCCTCACGGAAGCTGACGTCCCTACGCAGAATCTCCTGGCTGATGGACAGTCGAGGGCGCGAGGTCTTATACAAGGCACAAATCCGATCCTCCCTTGAGTATTCGTGCCTAACGTGGGGGGGAGCTGCCAGTACCCATCTCGCGCTCCTCGACAAGATCCAGGAGAGGGCGTGGAGGATCATTGCGGATCGACAACCGGAGCACCTACCGACCCTGCAGACCCTCCAACACCGGCGAGACGTGGCCGGCCTCACCACTCTGTACAAAATACAGCAGGAGGGAGTGGAACACCTGAGGACGCTGCGCCAGCAGGTGACAGCCAACAGGAGGCGGCACCCACGGCTCTGGTGGTACAGCGATGCCGGACAACTCACTACCAGAGGCAGTTTATAAACACTTACGTGCAGACATGGAACCGTCTCCTTGTGTCCGGTCAGCTGCCTCAGCAGTTCACACACCGGCAACAATATAAACTGTTTGTGAACCAGTGGCTGAACAATTTGTGAACAGGTTAGGCTTTCAGATAGGGGATACCAACTATGTTCCCTTTAGCCTAGAAACTAGTGCCGCCATATAATGTAATGTTATAGGTACTAGGCCCTGATGTAACCAAGTGTCTGTGTAAATAAAAAAAATAAAAAGAAGAAAAGCTACTCTTCCTATGTTGTTGTCGTTAGTTTTCCTCATCTTTTCCTCCTCACTCTTCTTATCTCCTCTTCAACCACTCTGCCTCTTTGTTTATTTTAGTTCTCCTTATCTCCTCTTCTCCCTCTTTAACCAGAGTTCCCGTTTCCTCCTCTCCCTCTTTGACCACAGTTCCAGCCTCCTCCTCCTCCTCCTCCGCCGCCTCCTCCTCTCCTTCGTTTACTACTCTTCCCATCTCCTGTACTTCCTTCTCCATCTCCTCCTCCTCCTCCTCGACCACTTCCCTCTTGATCCTCCTCTTCCTCCTCTTCATTTCCTTCTTGTTCTCATCCTTATCCTGTTTTCGTCATCCTAGTACAACACGACCTCTCCCTCCTCCTCCTCCTCCTCCTCGAATTCCCGACATGCCCTGAAGCCCACTGATAAGTTCTCCTCCTAACCTTGAACCCATTAAAGCACCCCAAGAAAATTAATTAAGCTTGAGTCTCCGCAATAACCTTCTCGTTTTCTTTGGCTGGAGTGGTTATTGTTTGGGATTTTTTTTTTATATATGTTTGATTTTTTTTTGTTTTCTTTTTTTTCCGGTTTCTTTTTTGGTTATTTTCTCTTCTTTGTTCATCTATTTTCTTGTTCTTCTTTTGGTTCTTCTTTCGTATTCGCTTCTTCGGGTTTTTCTTCTTTCTTTTGTTTTTGTCCTGCGTTTGTTCATATTTGTGTTTTCGGTTTGTCATTTTCTTCATTTTTCTTGTTCTTGTTTTATTTCATTACAGATTTTTTGCTCTGATTTTTGTTTTTGTGCTCGTTCTTTTTGTTTTTGTTTTTGTTCTTTGTTGTTCGTTTGTTGTCTTCTTTTACTTGTCCCTCCTATTATTTTCGTCTTTTTCCTCATCTTTTTCTTTTAATATCTTTTCTTGTTCCTATTCTTTTTCTCTTTTTTCTTCCTCTTTCTTTCATTGTCCTTTATTTTGTTGTTTTCCCCTATCCTCGTCCTCCTCTTCTCCTCCTCCTCCTCCTCCTCCTCCTCCTCCTCCTCCTCCTCTATCTTCGCCTCCACATTCTCTGTTTCCTTCTCTTTTTTCTTTTTCTTCTTATTTTTGTGGCGCGGGACACAAAACGATGGACTTGTCAACATTCTGGACACGAAGAGAAGTTAAAGAAGTGGAGCGAAAGAGAGAGAGAGAGAGAGAGTAAAATATAGTGACCAAATACAGTGACCACCACCACCACCACCATTCCTTACTAGCAGACAACCCTCATTGTTCGCCCATGATGCAGGGAGACAGGCAACCTCGCCCCCCCCCCCCCCCACACACATGGAAACAAAGATAAAAATAACGATGAAAAACACAAACAAGTCAATGATGATGATGATGAGGAGTAGGAGGAGGAGGCATAGTAATTGAAGAAGTAAAATCAAAAGGAAGTTAAAATACGTTATCTTGGGCGAGAGATAAGATCGAGAAATGCTTGCAAGAAAGAGGGGAAGATAAACAGGAGGAGGAGGAGGAGGAGGAGGAGATGAGTTATAGAGTAAGAAGAGATAATACAGAATGGAAGAGGGAATGGAAGAATAGTGGTAAAGGGAGAATAAAGAGGAAGAGGAAGAGGAGGAGGAAGAAGAAGAAGAGGAGGAGGAGAAAAAGAAGTAAGATTTATATACTGAGAAAGAAAACACAGAATCGGAAAACAAATGGAAGAATAGTTACCGAGAAAGAAGGAAGAGGAGGAGGAGGAGGAGAGAGAGGAAGAGGAAGAGGAGGGGAAAGAGGAAGAAGGAGAGAACTAGACCCCGTCACCTCTTCCTCTCTAAATCCTTCATCATCTCCAACTTCCACCATCCATATTGGGAAGAAAGGAGGAGGAGGAGGAGGAGGAGGAGGAGGGAGAGTGTGGAGGAGTGGGAAGAAGGGAGGAGGAGAGGAGAGGAGAGGAAGGAAGGGTTGGAAGAAGAGAGAGAGAGAGAGAGAGAGAGAAAGGGGGAAGGGATGAACAGAGTGATGCAATGAAAGAGAGGATAAAGAAAATATGTATGGAGGGAAGGAGAGAGAGGGAGATAGAGATGAAAAGAGAGCCGGAGGGAAGGAAAAAATAAAGAAAAGAGGAAAGGACAGAAAGGAAGAGAGAAAGGGAGAGAGAGAAGGGATGGACGAAGAAGACGCAGCAGTAAGAATAAAACTAAAAATGAATTCAAAGCAAAATGCAGTTAAGAATAGTAAACCATAAAAGTGACAACGAAAACGGTATTTAATTATATCAGAAGAAAACGGAAGTCAACTTCACCTCAACTATCAACAACAAACACACACTAAACAAAAGGAGGCAAGGGAGGACCGAGCCACAGTACCTGAGGGGATCATGATTTCAATCACTCTCTGGACGCAGTAAACAAGGACAGACGGAGCCCTGGCCTTTACGAGCGGCGGTGGTCAGCTGTCCTGCGCCGGGGCGGGGAGGAGGAAGCAGTGAAAAGGAAATGGAAGGA
This sequence comes from Eriocheir sinensis, assembly GCF_024679095.1. NCBI lineage: Eukaryota > Metazoa > Arthropoda > Malacostraca > Decapoda > Varunidae > Eriocheir > Eriocheir sinensis. Next base: position 14,325,312 of record NC_066530.1, read on the forward strand.
GTGTAAAAGTGGTTTGTAGGTGTCCAGAGATTAATTTTAGTGGGGAAGGTTTTGTGCGTCTGTTTGTGTGTGTTGGAAGCAGGGAGGGAGTGAATATAATAGTTGTGTATGCGAATATGAATACTTGAAATTCCAATGAATACGAATACGAATTCGAATACATTATAAGGATTTTAATTCGAATACAAATACGAATACTAATTGAACGTATTCATGAAAACATTCATGAATACTTTTCATTGAACAATACATTCATGACGTAACTGGATATAGCACTAGTCTAAGGTTATGAAACAATAAAATGAGCTCTTGAACTTTTACTGTACACGACGATTATACTTCCGCCAAGGAGACTATAGATGTAAGGAACAACGTCTGTTATTTCTGATAAGAGATCACTTTGTTATTTAGAAAGTATCCTTAGTAAGGAAGCAAATATAATTTTTCTGAGTCATGGCGTATGGTAATTGTTCGGGTTTTGTTAGGTTAGGTTAGATGAGGTTAAATTCAGGGTATCTTTAAACACATGACTGCCAGCAACCTATGGTAAAAATCAGCAAAGAACGACGTTAAGAAGCATGTATGATTTTTCTGAGTCAAGACATATATATGGTAACTGTTCGGGGGATCGTTCGCTTTGGTTAAGTTTAGGGCATCTTCAAACACAGGATAGCCGGAAACTTATAGCATAAATTAACCAAGAAAGACCACCCTTTGTTAGATAATAAGTCTCATTACTGAGGAAGCATATATCATTTTTCTGGGTAAAGACGTATAGTAACTGTTCGGGGTTTTGTTAGGTTAGGTTAAGTTTAGAGAATTTTCAAACACATGATAGGCGGCAAATTATGACATAAATTAACAAAGGAAGAACTCATTATGTTAAAATATAGAAAGTCTCATTTAGTTAAGAAGAACGGATGATTTTTCTGAGTCAAGAAGTACCGTATGTAACTGTTTGTGGTTTTATTAGGTTAGGTTTAGGGTATCTTCAGACACATGCTAGCCAGCACATTATGGTATAAACCAACAAAGAATGACCTCACGCTCTTGCATAGAAAGTCTCATTAGCAAGGAAGTATATATGAATTTTCTGAGTCAAAACCAATAGTAACTGGGAAACTACAATAATATTTTCTGAATGACACTTAGAAAGTGAAAATATACAGGAGTGGAATTCATCTTAGGCAGACTTTCAGGACTATATTTCAAAACTCACAAAATTTTCTCTCAAAACAGTCGAACCACGAGACAAAGGACCACGAAACTTCAGGTGGAATAATATCTTCTCCAAAACTAAACAGAAAAAAAAACACAACAAACATGAAAATCGTCTCTGGTAGATAATTCAGCAGCACATTTTTCAACCGCCCACAAGCAAACCATTTCAAAACATTAGGACAGCTTTGAAACATTGCCAAAAAACAAACAGAAAAAAAGGCAACAACGCTGGAGGTTAAATTCGTGTAGCGTAAATATTCAGAAGTATATTTTTAAACCGCACAAGCTGACCCTTTAAACCAGCGAACCAGGAGTGAAACGTATCAGTAACATAAAAAAAGAATAGCGAGGTATTATATAAACACATCCAAAACACAGTAGAAAGGCGACAACCAACAGGAAATTACACTAAGCTGAGATACATTTTAAGAAGTAGGAGCAGTTCAAACCCGTGACAAGCTATCCATCTCTCCCAAAAAATATATATAGCTACCTACTCAGTTTTCAGACATCCAAAAGAAAGTAGAAAGGCTACAACCAACAGGAAATTACACTAAGCTAAGACACATTTTAAGAAGTAGTGAGTAGATCAAACCCGTGACAATCTGTCCACTCCCCCCCCAAAAAAATATATGTATAACTACCTACTCAGTATTCAAACACAAACAAATTAAACTAGAAAGGCGACAACCAACAGGAAATTACACTAAGCTAAGACACATTTTAAGAAGTAGGAGCAGTTCAAACCCGTGACAACCTATCCACTCCCCCCCCCAAAAAAAATATGTATAACTACCTACTCAGTATTCAAACACAAGCAAATTAAACTAGAAAGGCGACAACCAACAGGAAATTACACTAAGCTGAGACACATTTTAAGAAGTAGGAGCAACCGGGACAACCTATCCACCTCCCTCCCAAAAACTATATATACCTACATACTCAGTATTCAGACACATCCAAAACAAAGTAGAAATAAGACAACAAACGTGAAATTAAACTGAGGCAAATTTTGAGGTTTTGAAAAGTAGCAGTAATTTTAAACCAATTACACTGAGGCAAATTTTGAGGTTTTGAGAAGTAGCAGTAATTTTAAACCCTTGAAAGCCTACCCCAGAAAAAAAAGTAGCTAGCCGAATTCTAAAAAAAAACCCAAAATGTAAAAATAAAAAAAAGATAACAAACAGGAGATTGCGTTCGTCTAAGGTAGTTTTTAAGAAGTATATTTTAGCTTCCCTTAAAAAGCAAACTTAAAACGAGACGAAATGTGACAAAATATGGAGATTTTGAGTGATTCAGCGGAAAGGGAGGCATATATGAGAGAGAGAGAGAGAGAGAGAGAGAGAGAGAGAGAGAGAGAGAGAGAGAGAGAGAGAGAGAGAGAGAGAGAGAGAGAATTTGTATGCTTGCTCTGAAAAATATACGCACACCGTCGCTGTATATCTGATGCTGTGTGTTTGTTTATGTGTGTGTGTGTGTGTGTGTGTGTGTGTGTGTGTGTGTGTGTGTGTACCTCTCCCCTAAGACTGCCACATAATGCTACACAGTCCCTCCTTTCCTCCCTTCCTCTCTTCCCTCCTCCTTTCCTTCCTTTCCTCCTCCTCCTTCTCCCCTCTTCCTCCTCCTCCTCCTCTCTCTTCCTCTCTCCCCCATACTTCACACAACACACAAGGAAAGAAACACTATTTTTCCTCAAGAACACATATTAGGAAGCTTATGTGTGTTGCTGTAGCCTACACACACACACACACACACACACACACACACACACACACACAAACACACACACACACACACGTTTCGACTTACTATTATTCATATCGAGAGAGAGAGAGAGAGAGAGAGAGAGAGAGAGAGAGAGAGAGAGAGAGAGAGAGTCATCGTTTTCTCCCTCTATGAATTATGAAGCCGTGAACGACTCTCCCGTTTTCTTTATCTCTTCCGTTTTCTTTATTTTCTGTGTCCCATATTTGCCTCTCCTCCTTTATTCCTTCCTTCCCTTCCTTCTTTTCATTGTTTTATTATTTTTCTGTCCATTCTTTCTTTCCTTTTATCCTTCCTTTCCTTTTCCTTCCCTGCCATGCAATCTTCCTCTTTATCCTTCCTTTCCCTTCTCTTCCCTTTCTTTCTTCTTTCCATCTTTTTCTACCTCCCTTCATTTTCTATTACGTTGTTATCTTCTTTACTTTCTTTCTTCCTTATTTCATCTTCCATTTCTTCTTTCATTCTTTTCTCCCTCTATCTCTTGTTCTTTTCTTTCCTTCCTTCCTTCCTTTCCTTCCTTCCTCCCTTTCTTCTTTCCTTCCTTCCTTCCTTCCTTTCCTTCCTTCCTTTTCTTTTGCGTTTAACTTAATTTTAGAAGAGATTGGGTAGGATATGAGAGAGAGAGAGAGAGAGAGAGAGAGAGAGAGAAAGTGGGGGGAGGCTGGTGTCAAAATCTTAACCTTCTCTCACAGAAACTGGAACTTTGCGACAAAACTTACAACTCATGGACATAGTTTCTCTCTCTCTCTCTCTCTCTCTCTCTCTCTCTCTCTCTCTCTCTCTCTCTCTCTCTCTCTCTCTCTCTCTCTCTCTCTCTCTCTCTCTCTCTCTCTCTCTCTCTCTCTCTCTCTCTCTCTCTCTCTCTCGTTGTTTTTGTTTAAATGATGTGACATATTTTCCTCCTCCTCCTCCTCCTCCTCCTCCTCCTGTTTATCTCCCTTCCTTCCTTCCTTCCTTCCTTCCTTCCTTCCTTCCTTCCTTCCTACCTGCCTTCCTCCATAAGAACGTAATTTTGCAGCGTCAAGAATTTATTAATCAATTATATATTTTATCTCCTTCCTCTCCTTCTCTTCTCCTCTTCTTTCTCGTCCTTCCCTTCTTTACAACCTTCCTCCATTGCTCTCTTTTATTCCTCTTATTTCTCCTTCTTCTTTTGTTTCTCTCCCTCTTTCTTCAGATGTAGTAGTAGTAGTAGTAGTAGTAGTAGTAGTAGAAGTAGTAATAGTAGTTGTAGTAGTAGTAGTATCAGCCCCCACACTCACACACTTACCCCCCCCTCCCCCACCACACAACCTCCTACACCCCCCTCACACAACCTCCCCTTCCACCCCTTTCCCCTCCCCACACAGACACTTTCCCTTCCCTCTCCCTCCCCACCACATCTTCCCCTTCCTCCTTTTCCCTTCCACTCCTTCAACCCCCACCATAACACAGACGCCCCTCACACACACCCTACACAGAACCCCCCCAAAATCTCACCCCTCAAACCCCTCACACAGACCCCCTCTCCTCCTTCATTCCCCTTCTTTTCCTCCCCCACCTCCCTTCCCCTAAAACACACAGACACACACACACGCACTTTGTAAAAATTTTAATCTTTCCCTCCGTCCCAATTGGCCCTCGCTTCTTCTTCTTCTTCCTCTTCTTCTTCTTCGGAGGTCCAAGTCTTCCTTCGGCTCTTGTTGGTAGCAAAGGCAGAGTTTTAATTGCTTTTCTTCCGCCCTTTCAACCCCGCTGCCTGCGCCGTGATTGAGTGACCGCCGAATAAAAAATATATTGAGGGCCTGAAGAAGCAAGATTTGGAAGCAGAGGGAAAGTTGCATTCATTCTAACTAAGGAGGAGGAGGAGGAGGAGGAGGAGGAGAAGAGAAGGCGGAGGAGGAGGAGGAGATAATAGTAAGGAGAGATAGGAAGATGTGGTGATAGGAGGAGCGGAAAGTAAGAGGAGGAGGAAGAGGAGGAGATTGAAGTTAGGAATAAAGAGTAAGAGGAGGAAGGGAAGCATAAATAAGGAAGAAAAGGAAGAGGAGGAAGAAGGGGAAGCGGAAGTAACGAAAGAGAGGAGGAGGAGAAGGAGGAGGAGGAGATGATAGCTGGAACGAAAACGAAAAGTAAAAAGGAGATAGAGAAACGCAGACAGATATAAAGAGGAGGAGGAGGAGGAGGATTAAGAGGAGGAAATGGCGTGGATGAATTTGTAGGCGGTAGGAATAAGAGGATTGGAGGAGAGGTGATATTAATTAGGTTAGGAAAGGTTAATTAACGAGAGACAGGTATACCGAGGAGAGGAAAAGATGTGAAAAGGTGTGAAAACTAAGAGAAGATATTAAATAGAAGTAAGAAATTAATAGACGAAATAATGATAAAAGTAATGAGTAAAAAGTAAATAAAATAATGAAATAAAGTAATAGAAAATACCGAGATAAGGAAAATATGTGAAAGGTGTGAAAAGTGAGAGAAATATTAATGAAAGTAAGAAATGAATAGACGAAATAATAAGAGAGGAGTAATTTAAAGAGGAAAAGAAGGAAAAGAAAATATGTGAAAGGTGTGAAAACGGAGGAAACATTAAACAGAAGTAAGAAATGAATAGACGGAATAATAAGAGAGGAGTAATTTGAAGAGGAAACGAAGGAAAATAAAATATGTGAAAGATGAGAAAAATATGAAAATGTTAATGAAAGTAAGAAATGAATAGACGAAATAATAAGCGAGGAGTAATTGAAGAGGAAAAGAAGGAAAAGAAAATATGTGAAAGATTTAAAGGCTGACAAAAAAAATGATAAAGCTAAGAAGTGAAAAGTCAAAACAGTAATAAAAACAATGATTGAAAATGTAAAGAAAACAATAATGAAAATAAATAATGATTAAAATGTAAAGAAAATAATAAATAACACAAATAAGATAAAAAAGTAAAGTAAAATAATGATTATAATGCAAAAACGTGAAGTCAAAATAATGATAAAGTAATGAATAAAAGTAAATAAAATAAATAAAATAGGATTGAGTAAAAAATAGTAAAAAAATAATAATAATAAAGCTAAGAATTGAAACAAACAAAAAAATAATGATTAAAAATAAATAAAATAATAAAGAAAAATAAAATAAAATAAAATAAATCAAATGAAAAGAAAAGAAAAATAAATGAAATAAGAAATGACTGACTTCAAGATCGGACATCCTTCTGGAACTGAATTTGCTGACTCTCCTTGGGCACCTTTTCCTTGATCTTGTCTCCCACGAAAGGAAAAAGTGTAAAGGAAAAACGGTTAAAGGAAAAGGGAAGGAGAAAAAAAGAACTTACAAAACTGAAGGTGGATTTTAGCGATGGAAATTAAATGACGGTCGCCTTTCCTGAATTCTATACATTACATACACGAACACACACACGTACACACTCACCTACACACACACACACACACACCACCACCACCACTAACAACAACAACAACTCAAACATTTAGGTATTTCAGGACATTGCATAGTCTCTCGGCATTGTATTATTATTTTCTTCATCATTATCATCATTTTTATCGTGTTTTCCATCATATTTTTTTCCCTTTATCGTCTTCCTCATCTTTTTCTTCTTTAATGGATCTTTTTTCTTTCCATCTTTTTCTTTCGTTATCTTTTTCTTCTTCACTTCTTGTTTATTTTCTTATCTTTTTTTTCTTCATCATCTTCTTCATCCTTTTTTTTCCTCTTCATTTTTATCTTGTTCACCATTTTCTTTGTTTTCTCCATTTCTCTCGATTCAGACTTTTTTTTAATCTTTTCTTCGTTATCTTTTCCTCTCCACTTCATGTTTATTTTCCTCTCCTTTTCTTTTTCATCATCTTCTTTCCTCTATGTCCCTCTACCTCTCTCTCTCCCATTCTCTCCTCTTCCTCGTCCTATCCTTGTCCTGACCCCAGTGACCTGTATCTATCCTCAACATCCCATTCTATCCTCTTCCTCGACCTCTATTACTTAACCCTAGCCACCTGTACCTATCCTCGGCATCACCCTTAATCACACACAGGTAAGCCAGGTGAGACAGGTATGAGGATGCAGGGAAGGCACAGGTGGCTCCAATTTGCAGGTAGATAATAAAGCATCAGCCAGCGAGCCACCGGACGGTCCAGCAGGTGAATTTGTGTTGTTGTTGTTGTTGTTGTTGTTGTTGCTACTGGATTCTCTGCAATGTCTCCTATTTACTGTATTGCCTTGTTCTTGTTTTTGTTGTTGTTTTGAAGTGGGTTTGAGCTTTGGTACTTCAAGAGATGATGGACAGTTGATGTTACGAATTTATGTCTGTTTTTTGGTTTCATTTTTTTTATAGTTTTCGAAGTGGTATTCGTTTGTCTTCTATTTGTTATACCGTACCTTTCCTTTTTTGCTGTCATTTATATCTTGTTCTCAGTTATTTTCTCTATCTATATCTATCTATCTATCTCCTCCTGTCCCCTTTATTCCTTCTCCCTCGTTCGTCTTGGTTCATACTCCATCTATATCATTTTTCCTCCATTTTCCTTTCATCGTTTGTTCTCTTTTCCTTCTTTATTCCCTCTCTTTCCTCCTCTTTTCTCTCATTTTCCTCTTTTTTTTTTGTCTTGTCTTTTAACTCTTTCATCATCTGCCCTTTACCTTTTTTTTCCCTTGTTTTTTCTCTCTCTTCTCCTAGTGTCTCTCTTCCTAATTCTTCGCTTTCTACTCTTTCTCCTTTTAACCCTCAATCTTTCCCTTTTTCTCCTCTCCCACACACTCTATTTCCTGCTCTTTCTCCTCTATATCCTTTCAACCATATTCCTTTCTATCATATATATCATCCTTTGCCTTTTGTTCTTCCCTTGTCCTTTAAACCCTCTTTCTTATTCCCTATCTTTCTCTATTCTTCTATCATCTTTCTCCTCTTTCCATCTGTCCCCATTCCACATCACCTCTTCCCTCTTCCTCTCTCCTCTCAACTCCTCCCTCTTTGTCCTCTTTCCCAGTCCCGTCTCGCCCCTCGCTCACAAACATTTCCAGTCCTTCACGCATCAGTAGAGCTTCGTTGGCATGCTGGGACCGGCTCTGAATAGCGGCATTTGGGTGATTATAGTGTGTGGAGTCAGGCGGCGTGGCACACACTTGATCAGGACGTATTGAGGTGCAGCAGGAAGGACTGAACGCTGGCTGGTGGACTGTAGCAAAACATGAAGGGTGCTGGGAGGGTAAATAGGTTAAGGAGAGGAGTTATCTTTTTTGTTTTGTTGGTTGTGAAGGATGAAGGTGATGGTGATGGTAGTGGTTTTGGTGCTAGTATGTTAAGACTGGTGGACTGGTGGACTGTAGCAAAACATGAAGGGTACAGGGAGGGTAAATAGGTTAAGGAGAGGAGTTATCTTTTTTGTTTTGCTGGTTGTGAAGGATGTTGGTGAGGCTGATGGTGGTGGTTTTGGTGTTAGTATGTTAAGACTGGTGGACTGGTGGACTGTAGCAAAACATGAAGGGTGCTGGGAGGGTAAATAGGTTAAGGAGAGGAGTTATCTTTTTTGTTTTGCTGGTTGTGAAGGATGTTGGTGATGATGATGGTAGTGGTTTTGGTGCTAGTATGTTAAGACTGGTGGACTGGTGGACTGTAGCAAAACATGAAGGGCACAGGAATGGTAAATAGGTTAGGAGTGTGATTATCTTTTTTGTTCTGTGTTCTGTTTTGTTGAAGGATGATGATGATGGTGATGGTAGTGGTTTCCGTGGTAATGTGATGTCTAGGGCTAGTTAGAATGATATTAAAAGCTACGTATATATGTTTATTTATTCTTTCATAGATGCAATTACCTTTTTTCGATTTTGTTTTGTTAGAAGTGAAAGATGCTAATGGGGGCGGTGTTTTTTTTGTGTTTGTGTGTTATGTAAGGTCAGTTATGAAGATGGATAGTGTTACGTGTGTGTGTATTGAATTGTTTTTGTAGACTTAGGTAATGGTTAAAGAAGGAGGGTTGAAGGACAGTTTTTGTTATATATACAGTGAAGAGAAGGAAGGAGCAATGGCAAAAACACGATGAGTAGAAAGAGTATGAATAGAGGAGGAGGAGGAAGAGGAGGAGGAGAAAGAGGAGATCAGAAAGTAAAAAAAAAGAAAAAAAAAGGAAAGAAGAGAAACATGCAAAGAAAAAAATACACACGTTATAAATAGGAAAACAAAACAGAAGAACAACAACAACAATACAGAAACAACAACAACAACAACAACAACAACCGCGAAAGAGACGAAAGAAAACAAAAAACAAAAAAACAAAAACGAGCAAACAAATAACAAAAAACTTACAGATAAAAAAACAAAACAACAACAACAAGGACAACAAGAAGAACAACAACAGATATAAACAAAACAAATGGAATCCCAAGGCCGGAATGTTTGGTCCCGATTCGTCACGTCACCTTGCGCCGATACCAGAAGGAAAGATGGGACGAAAAAATGAAACTTGTTTGGAGATGAAACTCGCTGAAAGAGGAAAACTTTACGATAGTGAGGGTGAGTTTCGTGACCTCATAACGCGGAGATGACCTTGGGGAGGAGGAGGAGGAGGAGGAGGAGGCGTGGGGGATGAGATATAGAGAATGGAGAAGAGGAAGGAAGAGAGAGTGAATGAATAATAATAGAAGAGAAGAAGGGTGAAAGAAGGACAGGGGAGGGAGGAAAGGAGAAAGATAGGAAGGAAGATAAAGGAGTGAATGGGAAGAGAAAGAGGAGGAGGAGAATGGAAAGAGGGAATGAAAGAATGAAAGAAGGGAGTGTAGAAGGGGGAGAAAGAGGACAAAAGTAAAGAACGTAGTGGAGGAAGAAGGAAGAGAAGGAGGAGGAGAAGATTGGAAGCAGGGAAGGAAGGGAGATATGGAGGAGTAAAAGAAGGAAGCATTGAAAGAGGAGGAAAAGAACAGAAGCAAAGGACGGAGTAGAGGAAGAAGAAGAAGAAGGGAGGAAGAAAGAAAGAAAGGAGGTAGAAACGAAGGGAAAAGAGAAAGAGATAGGAGGAGACATAGAACAAAGGGAATTACAGACTAATGAGGACGAATTAACAAGGATAATTAGAGAAGGGAAAAGCATTAGGAAGGGGAAGGGGGAACTAAAGGGAATATCGAAAGAAGAGGGAGATGATTTGAAAGAGAAGGG